>NC_034426.1:2119341-2272174 GCF_002078875.1 Numida meleagris
GAAAGGGAAAGGGAAAGGGAAAGGGAAAGGGAAAGGGAAAGGGAAAGGGAAAGGGAAAGGGAAAGGGAAAGGGAAAGGATGCTTCAGAGCCTTAACAGCTTTGCTGGTCTTCTTCAAGTCTATGGTTCATAAACAGAACCCTAAGTTACAACCCTTCCCAACAGACATGCTGAATATCTAAAAAGGGAGAGAGATTTTGGAAAGGGCATGGGTGGTCATGTTTCACACTGGTGAGGTTTAGCCAAGCTCTATCTGCTCTGCAACCCGCAAATACCTGCTGCATTTCTCTCCCAGCCCCTGTCGGAGCCAGCACACCTGCATCAGCCCTGCAGAGCCATTCCCCATGTAGTATCAGCTCTCTTTCTGAAGAACAGTGACCTTCCCTTCGGAGCAGTTCATTGCATCATGCCACATCTGAGAAGTGGGATAGAAGCCAAAAACTGTCTCTCCTCAGCCCTTAATAGGACTGGTGACTTGTGTGTACATGCAAAGCTGTAACTTCAGGACCTTCAAGTCACCAAGCATCTGTTAAGCAGTGTCACATCAGGCCCTGGGGATGGTGATGTTGGAAGGTCACCCTGCTGTTCTGCACATCATACTGGCAAGTGCCATTACACACTACCAGAAGACAACTTTATGTGTGGCCAAGAATTTTTGATTATTTTAGATGTGGAAACCCAGCTGTTGAACGCTGCATTTCAGGTGAAACAAAACCTGCAGCCAGCACTCCTTCTCACACTGTTAATGAAGATAATCTTGCCCTGTCATTGACTTTTTTCCAGAAATAGCAGGAGAGGGATTTCCAAATCCTCTCAGGTTTGCAGAATGTGGTCTCACTCTATTCCTTTCATCTCCTGATACTGAAAGATGGAGCTTTTTCAGTTCTGGCTGGATGTACTTCTATACTCCAGCAGCAAACCATGAAAGGGAATCAGGTTTAAAGAGAAAAAAAAAACAATAAAGAGTTTGGAGTGCTAACATTTACTTGGGCTTGTCTGGACTTTGTCAGCATTGAATTCCAGCACGATTGACCAGGCTGAACATTGCACAGAAGAGACAAGAAACGTGACAAGCTTCATATACAAAGAAAGGCTGCTGGGCAGAGGAAGAGATCACAGTCCTCTGTATGGCAGTGGTGGACAGGGTAAGAAGTTGGAGACCTCAAGGTCAGTGAGGGAGAGAGGTAGGCTGGCTGGGAAAAGGCTTCCTGTAGAACTCCAGCACTGGGTTGGGATATGCTGCAGGATAGCAGCTTGAAGAACAAGGTGGGCAAACATGGAAGTGGTGAAGCTGATCCTTCCCCAGAGGAAGAAAATCTGAGGTCCCGCTGACACTGGTTTCTAGAAAAAAACACACACGGAAAAACTGCACAGCTACAGTAAAAGGCAGCAGTTTGCCTAAGCAATTCCTCCCGAACCGCAGCGAAGGCACAATTCATAGCCTGCTTTTTCATTTCCATGAATCTTAATTGCTCACATAATAATCGCAGAAGTATTTAATAATACAAAGCATATGGGCCAGATGTTCAACTGGTGTAAATCAATAGCACTTGGGAAGCTGCAGCGGTGCTGCGCTGGCGCAACCTGAAGGGCTGGAGCTGCCTTTTTAAGGTGGCTCTCAGGACTCTAGCACCTTCTTATTGCTGCCACTAAAACCAAGCCGCAGTTTATTGCCCGCATGCAAATCGCCACCCCTGCCAAATGCCTGAGTCTCAGATAAAACATCTAAAGCTAAAAGCAAATTGACTTAAGGTCACTTAAAACCACTGCTTTGGACATCCCAAAGCTTTGTCATAGCCACTTACCTTTGCACTTGATCGTAACCTAACTTGAGTGGGAACAGCCAGCAGTCCCTGACCAGGTGCCCATCCAATGCTTTAGTTTAGTCTCACCAGCCACTGTGCAAGCTCTGCTTTATTTGCTTCCCACCATTAAAAAAAATAATGGAAAAAGAAGAAGAAAAAGCTTTTAATTCACTTCCTCCTGGGAGTTTCTGTGAAGCTCATTGATCTACTCCACGAGTACTTCACAAACGCTAATGGATCTAGTGAGATTCTCCACTAATCTCCTTCTGCAACTTGGCACCAAGCTGCTCACTTCTGATGGTTTCTCTTTTTACAGTTGTTTTTCTTTGCTACCTGTTTCAGAGGCACTCCAGGCCTCATTAATTGTTCATCCCTTGTCCCTAGAAAATTTTCCTTTTAATCTTTCCAGTAACATGTTGGATACTGATGTGAAATAGACTTTAATTCGCAGCCTTTCACACTTGCAAAGACACTATTTGAACCGATCATGGCGTTATCAGTGGCACATAGATACACGTAATTGAACTGAAAAGCTTTGCAAGACGTGTATTCATTGGGCTTCTGATCTCATTTGTTAGAGTGCCTCGGGGAACGGGCAATTTCACCTCCTCAAATTATGGAAACCGGTCATAGTTACTTAAATGGAATAAAATAAATCCTGGGGCACGTGTCCCCCCTGGAATCCGGGATGGCAATTGTACCCATAAGAGAATTAAGCTGCTCAGTGACAGGATGGCACTGAGTGAGAAATACGTACAGCGGAAAGGCCAGGTAAAGTTTTTTGCATAGGTTCCCAGGTTAATATCCATCCACTAATACAGTTCCCTGGTTGAGAGTCTCACCGCTTTCAGTAAATTACATGGAGACTATGCAAATACATCTGTCTATTGTAGTTGAAAATAACCTACCCTTGTGCTAATTATATCTAGGGCCAAGCACTGACCTGCTCTACTTCCATAACTAGATTTTCTGCTGCCATCAACAGCTGGATGTTCAGGAGAAATGCACATGAGCTCAGCTTGGCTCTTTTGGCAGCACAGAGCAGGAGGAAGGCTACTCACATCCTGACACTTGACATGATGCTGGTCATGGTCAGCTGGGGGCTGAGAATCCAGTCCTTGTGTCAGATAGCAGTCACCACAGCCACTAACGTGCTGCTGCATGAGAACACTGCTATAGGATTCACAACAGTATCCCAAACCCAAGCTGCACATTTCTTAATTATTGGTATTCTTCTCCAGCGCAAGAAATATTTGCATAATTTCCCAGCAGTAGAAAACAGAAAAATCAAGACAATAAATGAAAAGATGCACCAATTCACCACTGAACTGCACGTACATTTGCTGGCATTGTTCATTTTTTTGCATATCTTAGGCAGGAAGAGCGGATCCTCAGTTTGGCTTATACAGAATCAAACTGACTAGCACTAGCTGAGGAGCTGGCCCTGTGTTAGTATGTTTATTCCACGAGTTTTTCATGGAGCCCAGATAGCTTTGGAAAGAATGCCAATTCAGACAGTGATCCTGCAAATATTTAAGCAGTGAATATTGTTGCTGTTACAGGCAGAGCTGCTGGCACCAGTGTGACTGCTCACAGCAGTGGAGTGAGCCAGGGGAAGAGAGTTTGTGAAGCCAAGGCCTTACAGAGCAAATACGCTTTACCATTTGCTTTTTAATGATGTGGGAGCACATCACACAGGCAGCACATTGCTCATGCACAGGTAAGGGAGAGGTGCAAGCCATGGGCTCTGAATTTAACAGAGGAGGAAACAGGTGATGGGATTGGCACTGGGACTCAAATGCCCTCACAGGAGGTCTCCAGCTCTTATACCTGATGGTCACTTCTGCAAATGGGGATTAAGGACCTAAAGCATGTAAGTGCTACAACCCACTGCTTCCCATTCAATGACAATGACTTTAAACCAATTTTTAATTGCTCTTCAGCTGGTCCAGCTGCCCACGTGAAAACTAAAGATGTTCTTTGACCCTATCTTGTCTACATTTGTGAATGGTTCAGATACTTCCCTTCCTGGCACCATATAACTCAAAATGCCATTGCCCTGGTGAAGTATTTTGAAGGGAGACCATTTTCATGCTGTACTATATCAGGAGAATGACAGGTCCTCGTGGTGTACATCAGCAGAAAGATGACACTCAGCTTTTGCAACTTAATGGCTCCAAGAAATATCATGGGAAGTGCTGTCTTGTTTCAGAAGCCGGAGGGCAGGCACAAGGTGTTATTGTCAAAACGAAACAGAAAAGCTGGGTGGATTTGGAAATCTGCTGTCCCAGGATGATAGCAACAGGCAGGAGGCCCTGGAATCGTCTTTGTATGGTAGATAGGGATTGTGTTTCCTCATCGCTTCATCCCAAGTGTGTTCCTGAAACCATTCCTTCAGGATTTAACTTTTTGCTTAATTTTTACCATCTGCCTCAATCCCATGGACTTTCAGTGGATTTGCATGTGTTTAATTTTAAGCATGTTTTGTTACCACACTACTTAGGGATGGTAATCTGGATTTCATAATGCTGAGCTTAGTTCTGTATATTCAGAAGAAAATGAGAATAAGGAAATAATTTGGTAAAGACCAGCAAAGGATGAGGAAAGATTGATTTGTGAAGAAATGACACAAACGTTCCTCGCTGACAATTTTTACTGAGGAATCCAGCATATATTAAACAACGAAGAGATGCAGAGCAGACTCTCCACCAGCTCCCAGCTGCAGGTGAAACCACAGCCTGCCACCAAGCGCAAAGGAGGAGCTGCAAGAGGACAGGTACCCTAGCGAGTCCAGAAATGGACAAGAGACAGAGATGGCCCCAAAGCAAAATCCTGGGCTTACACACAAAGATGTGGATTTCTAAGGGGGCCTGATGGAGGGTGATCCCAAAGCCTCAAAGGCAGCTTTTTCATTGCGGAGCATCACAACAAGAGCAGTAAGCATGGCAGGGTTGTAGTCTACCCAGCCAAGAGTTCTAGATTGAAGATTGTCCTCAACCCTATTTCCACCATTCAACTATTGGCTCAGGCTTCATCTCACAGATTTAAAGCCTGCCACAAGCTCCCACTACGCTATATAAAATCTGATCATTACATTCAGCGCGTTGCTATAAATTAAGTATCAATAGTAAGTTCACTGGCAACGCTATCTTTCTTGGGTAAAAATATACCAGCAGCATCAAATGTAACTAGATTTAATTTCATGCTGAAGAGTCTGTGAATATTCATTTTTAAATAGTCACCAAGAGCCTAATTTTAATTTGTGTGATGTTTCTGCTAATACCAATGCCTACTTAAAATAACCATTAAAAAGCCTTAAGAATATTAACAGGGAATTCTTACAGAAAGGCACTAGAGTTTTATGTTTTGAATTACCATTACAGGCTTTTTGGTTTAACTCACGTTAAATAGATTTCATTATTAACAAGAATGTGTGCAAATTAAAACAAGCCCATTAGAATCTAAAATTCCATGCTAAAAAGATTAGGGACATTTGAGTTATTTCCTTCTGAAGGAATAAGTGTAATAAAAAAGGATAGGGAGTAAAAACCAATACTTAGAAAAGCACAACAAATCAACAGATTTGAGCCTTGAATTGTGGTCCAGCACAAGGCTGGCTTGGGAACAGGGGATATAAAGAGAGTTGTGCTCTGGAGTTCACCCTGCACTACAAAAACTGCCCAACAGGTTGCCAAAATCCAGCATGCTGAGTGCACCAGACAGCATGGATTGAGCCCCTGGAAGAATGTCCTTTGCTCCAGTGCTAAAATACACACAGGGTGAATCCATGCTAAGGCTTAAGCGGCAGTTAAGTGACTTCACACTGCAAAATGTACTTCTACTTCAGCTGCTTTCACAGGCTTTGGCTCCCTGCTCCTGTATTGATCTCCCCTTCTAAATAACCCTCAATTCGATAAAGCCATCAATGAACAGTCTGCTGCTCTAATAAATCACATGAATATTTACACTGCCCCATGTAAAATACATCTTTTGACACATTGGGTGCTTTACGTGCCCATTCCCTGTCTAGTTACCTCTGTCCTTGTCTTTACCTGTTGCTCCTGTGGCAGGGGAACAATGACCCTGTCCTCAGCTCCAGTGAGCTGCGGTGAATTATCTGTGTTAAAACTCCCTCCTGTCAAGCTGCCAAATCTTTTGCATTAATCCTGAAAATTACAATTAATGAGCACTAAGAGGATCTTTCCACCTTTGTGTAGGGCTCTGCTCTGTTGTAATGATTCCTGCTTCTCCGCCAGCATCTGGAAGCCTCCCGTGGTCCAGGCTGTTGGCTCTCAGGCAGTGTGCTCAGGGGGAGGCAGCAGGCAGGGCTACTTTCTTTCCTTCTCTGATAGCCTGCCATCAAAGATGGGCTTCAGTGATGATGGGTGTAGTGGAAATGCTAAGTCGTGGCCTGAACCAGTGATTGAGAACCTGGTGGGAAGGCAGGGCCAACCCAGGGGAGCTCAGGTGCATGCAATGCACCTGAGTGAGTGGAAGGGGAGGAGCCAGGATCCACCCCTTCCCAGACCTCATTTAAGTGTTGGCAGTTAAGACAAGGGCACCTCTTGTTGGAGATCCCTGTGTGCATGAGGCCTTCTAAAGGTGAGCAGTGCTTTACCTCTGTTTCTGTATCTGTGGTGGCTGCATTTGGGCTTGTTCTCATTTGCTGTTTCCAAAGACTTTGCTACCCCTCTATTATCACTGTACTTTCCATCCCATTATAGCATTACAGTGGGGGTGATTGGAGTTAACAGGAGCCCATGACCAGCTGAGTATGGAATGCTCCTCTGGTGCAGAAGATCACATCATCACTTTATCATTGCTCCAGGTATTCTGAAGTTGTTGTTTCTGTGACCCATGGTAAGATGAAGTATGGGGCTGGGAATCAGGTTGCCACAGGTCTACAGTTCCGCTTTGGTTGGTTGAGGGCTTGAAGTAGTCCCTCTGAGGCTCTGGGATTTGATTTCCTAACACTTCAGTGCTGTTGCAGACTCAGTTCTGAGGTCTATGGAGGAGGAAAAAAAAAGTAGGGATATGGTATTTTTAGTTATTAGGAATTAGAATTTGGAGTCTCATTGACATGCAAATAAATTGTAAGCATGAACTAGGGATCTCTAAATCAGGTGTGGATCAGTTCATCTCCTGGCTGTGCACTGAACCGCTCATTCCTTCTAGGATTTGGAAGGAGATCTGTTCATTTTCGTAAGCACAAACTGGTTGCCATTCTCTCATGACAATGCTGTCTCTACTTGGAGATGCTGAATTGTTCCAGGAAGGGTTTCTGCTGTGCTGCAACCAGCAGTAAGCAGTAACTAAGTTATTTTGCCATTGGCAGGTGCTGGCTCTGGTTCATTCAGTCATCAGATAAAAATGAAAATATCTCCTCCAATTCAATGGGCTGCTAAGTCCTGTACTCCTACTTTCACAAACCTCTTCATTGACATTTCCTCTTCAGGACTATTTATCTGATACACAGCTCTTTTTTCTCTCTTTGTGTTCACTTGACCCTAGTCTGGGTTTATACAAGCCACTTCACCATGAATAGAGCATTTTTACATTTCCAGCTTTTCTGCCCCAGAAATAATCCTACAGATATCACTAGAATTACACTAAGGAAGAAAAAAAACACAAGGGATGTTACTGTAGAAACAAGGTTTCTTTCTCTATTTCCTTAGAAAGGAAATGTTAGATAACTGCTTCCCCCAAGTTAGTAATTTCCACTCTCTTTGGTGGAATTATTTCCAATTTGAACTAATAATGAATTTAACTTGTAATGCCTAGGTTTAATCTATAAAATCAGCCAGTCTGTGCTGAGCTTAATCTGTGAGGTTAAGCTCTTTAATTCTAGAGGATGCAAATAGAATGAGAAAGTTAGAATAGCCCAAATACCTACTGCCCCTGAGCAGCCAACTTCTGGAGGTATCTCTACCTGCATAGGTAGGAGCTTGTAAATGGATGGGGATCTGAGCGGGATGGGGTTAATAGGATTAGCAAGGCAATAGGCAATGTGGGGCTGGTCAGGAGTGCCTGTCCTCATCCTGTGCATTCACACAATTTCAAGCACTTAATGGACTTCTCATCTCAGCTGGGGACTAGAGCTGCTGCTGTTACATAAAACAGTAATGATCTCAAGGCAAAGGGAGACATTTCACAGTAGTCAGTGCTGACATGAGAACTGCTGGGTATGTCTATACACAGCATGCAGTGCTGCACACAGACCCCAATGGCTCTGCTCCCATCAGTGCTATGGCTCTGCCCTGCTATGCCTTGTGTGGTGCTCACAGACCCACCTAGTTCTCCCCAGTCCCAGATCTCATACAGGCAATGAGGACTTTGGTAAGAAGATGTTTGTTGTCAGGCCAGTGAACCTCACTGCTGGAACATGATAAATCTTCAGAGCTCCCAGTTTATCTGACGCAGAGGTTTTTGCTGGTGTTTGGTATCAGTGAGATCCCATTAGAGGAGTTATCTGCTGGGGTCACAAGTGCATGCTGGAAGAGCTGAATGAGAAGTGTGGGAACAGCAGTATTCGAAGAGGTTTGCTTTCCAAAGGCTTAAATACCAGATCTGCATGGGAAACAGGTGTACAAGAGAAAGTTGTGGGATTTGGAAGAAGCAGGACAGCGAGCAAGCAGCAGTATGTAACTGGTAGATGCTCTGTCCTTGGAGGCATTCTGGGTCAGACTGGAGGGGCTCTGAACTCCTGATGGAGCTGTGGGTGTCCCTGTTCACTGGAGGGGAGTTGGACCAGATGGCCTTTAGAGTTGGAAGCCTCCTTCCAACTCTATGATAACTTGTACGAAGACAGTGGGGCTCATCTCAAAGGAACTCTGCCAGTATAAGATGCAATTTGTGCAACCTAAGCTGAAATGGTGATTCTGCCTTTCTTGGCTGGAGATCTTAGATGCACAGCAGAGGTAGAGGAGAACACGGCATCCACTTGAAAGTGCTGCATCCTGGGAAGGGTATGGGATTCGGCCAGCAGCTCACAAATACAGGAAGTAACACGGCATGGGACTGTGTGACCACAGGCAGGGTGATGGATTTAGCACCTCCTTTAGCACAAAGACCCTCTCAACTCTCATCGCTGCTGCCCAGCTTAAGGGGAAATGGTGCTTTCTGTGAGACCAGTGGCCTCCTTTATCTCCTGGTGCTGTTGGGTTGGTGTTAGCTCTTCCTTTGAGAGGGCAAAATTGACTTCTTCCTTTGAATGCACTGGAAAGGCACTTGTGGATGGAGATGATGCTGGGATAGCAGAGCTAATAAAATCGGCAGAGAAGCAGCATTTATCAGCCAGGAAAGCAGAACAGTAGTTTTTTTAGGAACACATAGGCTCTTGCTTTGATGTTGTGTTCAAGTCAAAGCAAGGGCATGTTTTAAATTCCCAATAACTCAAGTTTCTTTTTAAGTTCCCAAGCCTGGCTGAGCTCTTAAAGACAAGAGGAGATCTTGCTCCTGGGGTTGGCTTTCCCAGGCAATCACAATTCTGCTCAGAATACTATTTAAATACCAATTATTTTAATTCTCGGCAGAAATATTACAAGCTTTCAGATTTTTTTTTCTTAACAGCCAAAGGGAGACATTTCCAGCATCTATCAAAACTCTTTTATTTTAATCCACATTAAAATTTCTTTCCAGAAGGACCGGGCAACGGAGCATAATTTATCACTACAGCTCAAAGATCTGCCATGGCAGAGCCTGCTGCCTTGTGCCAAGCCAACCTGCCTGGTGTAACCTTTTGGGGGCAAGGAGGGTTGGCTGGGGAGCGAAGGCTACAGAAGCAACAAGCTAAGGAGAGCAGACAGGTAAGAAGGAGCAGAAGCAGTGTCTCATGCTTCCCTGCAAGCAGCAAGTCCTCTATCTTCTGCACTGTGGAGGACATTGCTACCTCTTCCTCTGATTTTTTTTTTTTTTTTGTCTGGACAGCCAGCAGGCAGGACACAGCCTGAGACATGGCTGGCCACCAGCATGTGTTCACATCACAGAATCACAGAATTGCAGGGGTTGGAAGGGACCTATGGAGATTCCCCCAGTCCAGCCCCCCTGCTGAAGCATGTTCCCCAGAGCAGGTTGCACAGGAAAGCATCTAGGAAGGTTCTGAATATCTCCAGGGAAGGAGACTCTCCCACCTCTGTGGGCAGCCTGTTCCAGGGCTCTTGAACCCAAACAGCAAGGAAGTTTTTCCTCATATTCATATGGGACTTTCTGTGTTCCAACTTGTGCCCATTGCCCCTTGTTCTGTCACTGGGCACCGCTAAAAAGAGCATGGCCCCATCCACTCCACTCCCACCCTTTAGATATTTAGAAGTATTAGTAAGATCCCCCCCTCAGTCTTCTCTAGGCTGGACAGCCCCAGGGCTCTCAGCCTTTCTTCATACAGGAGATGCTCCAGGCCTCCATCATCTCTGCTGGACTCTCTCCAGCAGTTCCCTCTTTCTTGAACTGAGGAGCCCAGAACTGGTCACAGTGCTCCAGATGCAGCCTCCTCAGGGTAGAGCAGAAGAGGATGGAGGATCACCTTCCTTGCCCTGCTAGCCACACTCCTAGTGATGCAACCCAGGACACCACTGGCTGCCTTGGCCACAAGGGCACACTGCTGGCTCATGGTCACCCTGTTGTCCTGACACCAGGACATCCTTCTTTGCAGAGCTCCTCTCCAGCAGGTCATTCCCTAACCTATACTGACACATGTGGTTGTTCCTCCCCAGGTGTAGGACTCTGCACTTTCCCTTTTGAACCTCACCAGCTTCCTCTGCCCAACCCTCAGCCTGTCTAGGTCTCAATGAATGGCAGCATAGTTGGTGATGCTCCTCCCGTGACAGCAGAGCACCACTTGCTTATGGTCACCCTTCTGCAGGCCCTGGCAGCCCAAACAGAGGGCCTGCGGAAGAGGGAAACACTCATTTGGTACCTTGTCTGTTCAGATCCCATGCTGGAATAGCAGCCTTCAGGAGGGTGATTAGGTCTCCTGCTGCCAAAAGCCATCATGCTGCGCTACAGGACTGCTCCAAAGCTGTCATTTTTATTTCCTTTAACAGCTGCTGTCACATCAAGGGTAATTGCAATGAGTGCCCTGGCATGAACGTCAAGTCAGGAGTCGTGTAATGGAAGTTTTAGTTCTGTTATTAATGACCAGTGCTACAAAAAAAGAAAGAATAGATGCCAGAGGAGACCTGCTATGTCACACAGAGATAGTTGCCTGTGTCCCACTCCTCAACCCAGGTGGCTTCTGGGTTGAGTGTCAAGAAAGGCCATTAAATGGCAGTGAAGGGATCTGCTTGGCTCCCTGTAGTGCCAGGGGACTACTGCCTGCATCCCCAGAGCTTCTCAAGATGGCAGAATATGAAGCTCACCTTAATCTAAAAGCTATCTCCTCTCCTTTCTTCAGCTATGCCCATTGTGAACAGAGCGCAGCTGTGGTTCTGGCCCTCTGACTGCATAGGAGCTATAGCGAAGTGTTTGACATACTCCTAGCTTCTAAAGTGCTATTCATCAGCTGCAGTAAAAGGAGAGAGCCAGCACCATGCTGCCAGCCAAGTGACTCCAGCCCCCCACGCACAGTCACGTTGTGTGCTGCACTGGTGGTCTTGAGACCACAGCTTGGCAGACACGGGGAAGGTGGTAAATGTAAATCCTGTCTGCTCTTAATCATGTTCCTAACGACCATATCATCAATTGTGGGCCTTCTCAAGTGCTCAGCAACCACAGCCCCAGGGTATATTTCTCAAAAAAATCCAATTCAGTGAGGTCTCCTGAAAAGCTGGGTTACCATTATTCCCACTCATGGAGAAGGAGGCTTGCTTTTGGCTGTCTCATACTGACAGTGCAGTGAGCTCAGCATCTCCCCCAGAAGTTTGCACGCAGTGAGGGAGCTCAGGGAAATGTGTGCAACTCAAAGTTTTGCTGAGCTTTCGAAGGAAACTAGCTGGAGAAGAACAAAACATGCCAATAGGATCAGGAAAAGCAGCGTTTCGGTTGTTTCTCTGCTCTCAGTGTTTCTCCCTGGGGATGTGGTCAAAGCACTTCAAATATTCAGGCTTTCAGAACTTCCTAAAAATGTTGGAACACAGAGAAATAGTGAGAACTTCAGTGGTTTCTGATTTCTCCTGCAGATCTCTGGCGGACCCAAGACCTTCTGGCTAGACACAGAACTGGAGATGCTCATGTGAAAAAAAGCCATATAGAAATGATACACAAGTGATAAAAGCTCTGAGTTCTCAAAAGAGTTACAGACAAGTCATGTGCAAGACCCCAGCCCCATCATCTCCCACCTGAGTGACAAAGTGCTCAGCACAGCAACTGCACCGTGCCCTTGGGAAAGCCGACTGTGAAGCCCATCCATGAAAGCACTAAAGACATTTGGTGCTTTTTCTGAATTCCGGTTGTGCGGCGTTATCATAATGATTCCATTTCACACCCAGGACAGATCTGAGTCAGACCTGTTTGATTCCACTGGAAGAGCTGATGGAAGCTTTAACACTTTGAGGAGAGTTCAAGACGATTTTACAGCAGCGCGCCTTGGGGAAATTGAAATGTCAAGCATAATTTGGCACTTGAAACATGAAGGAGAAAGGCTTTTCATTTGTTTTCATCTGCATCTTCCCCTCCTCTGAACTGTACATGCTTCATTTCCCTCTCTTCCCTTAGCTTTCATTAGGCAGTGCTGAAAATCTGCTGGATTTGAGAAATCTCCAAGGATAAACAAGTATCTGGTGTTAACCTGCTCTGCAAAAGTCAATTTGACATGTCTCACTATTCTTCCCTTCTTGTTAGGCAAACTAGACCAAAACAAGCTTTTCCCCTGTTATCTATGTTTTCCCATGCATTCATTTGATTTTTCTTGTAAGTCTAGGGGATTATCGCTCACTAGTCTAATTCTTAACACTATGGGTTCCCTTGAAAAAAAGAAAATAGGCTTTTGATCTGGGTTTCAATCTCAGCCCTGGATCTGAGGTGAATCCCAGGTCTGCCTTCAGCCAAGGGCTCAGAGCGACTGCAGTCCCCAGCACAGTGTGGGGCAGCCAGGACTAGGAATCTGCAGCTCTGCTCTCCCACTAAAATAGAAGTGTTCTCACAGCTGTCAGCACCAAAACGAGCTGGCAAACAGGCCTCTGCTAGGTGCAGCTCCTGGGAATGCTGATAATGTGTTCTTGGGAGATAAATTTTTAATTCCCCCATCATCTGAGCAATTTCTGGTGAGACAGAGCCCAGATCCCCCCCGTACTCTGAATTCTTCCCACAGGAGCTTTCCACGAGGCAATGCCTATTTGCTATACGTGGAAGCTCGTGTGGCAACTTAGCAATTTTGACTGAAGTTCACTAAAAAAGTCAAAAGAGCTTTCCATCAGTTAGAAACATACTGGTTTCTATTATCACAGCGATCTTCATATTTTCTCATTGCTTAGCCATTATAGAATCATAGATTGGCTCAGGTTGGAAGGAACCTTAAAGATCATTAGGTTAGATGTTAGGAGGAAGTTTTTCACTCAGAGGGTGGTGATGCACTGGAACAGGTTGCCCAGGGAGGTTGTGGATGCCCCGTCCCTGGATGTGTTCAAGGCCAGCCTGGACGTGGCTGTGGGCAGCCTGGTCTAGTGGTTGGCGACCCTGCACTCAGCAGGGGGGTTGAAACTCGATGATCTTTGAGGTCCTTTTCAACCCAGGCCATTCTATGATTCTATGATCATATAGTTCCAACCCTCCTGCTGTGGGCATGGTTGCCAGCCACTAAATTGATCTCTGGAGCAGGCTGCCCAAGGTCCCATCCAACTTGGCCTTGGGACCTCCAGGGATGGGACAAGCATGACTTCTACAATTTACATTATGACACAACTATGAAACATTTAAACTTTGTAAAGGGTTTGAATCCACCTGAAATGTGGGTTTAGTTTAGAATGTTTTGGACTGTCACAGTTCAGGAAATCGTTTCAAAAGATCACAATGAAAAAAGGGGCTTTTCAGAATTCCCTTCGAAGTACAAAACAAGTCCATTTACTACAAGCCTTGAAAGAACCTTAAGTGACCATGATCAGATCCATCTTTGACAAGGAGCTGGAAAGCATGTACAGTGCAAAATCCTGGCTGAGTTTTCCTAGAAACAGGGGCAGCAAAGCCAGCATAATTTCCCTTTTGGCTCAACAGGACAATTTTAAGAAGCATC
The DNA here is from genome assembly GCF_002078875.1 of Numida meleagris. Classification (NCBI taxonomy): domain Eukaryota; kingdom Metazoa; phylum Chordata; class Aves; order Galliformes; family Numididae; genus Numida; species Numida meleagris. The sequence continues at coordinate 2,133,306 of NC_034426.1, forward strand.
ATACAGAAGTCCTCCTTGAGAAGCCCCTTCAGCACTACCTGAGCAGCATTTCTCATCTGGGAGGGCTTTCTCCACCACAACATCCAATGGCTTTCTGTGAATTATTTCAGGATCAACCTGGTGCGGGATCTTTCTCTGATGGCTAATTTGCATCAGTAAAAGCAGATTGGATTAGAACCAAAATCCATTGATTGTTCATCACTGCTTCACGATAGTTCCGCCACCAGAATTAACACATGGCACTGTGGTGTTCCTTTGGCAGGGAACAAGCATCCAAACCAGCACCAATGACTTAGCACAGACTCCTGACAAGCAGGTATGAGGTATGCCTATGAGAATCCATCCGTGGGAAGAGATGAACGGAAGGATTTGAGGTCCCTGTGCTGCTCCACATGACACCAGCCCTCCTCCTGTTGTTTCCTGCTTGGTGGGGAAAAAGCACTTTCTCTTGGCGAGGCAGCAGGTTGTTTTGCTCAAGTAAGAAGTCTTTGGGGTAACATAGGCAGGAACAGCCTGCCTGCAGTGCTTCACAGCTGTCTTGTGAAAGGGAAAAAATACAGCCCACTTTGCTGGTTAAGGAGTGTGTTCCTCCTCGTGGGTGGATAAGATATCTCTCAAGTGAACGACTCTCGTATTTATTATGTCAGATTATGCCACTTGAGTTACTGGTTCTGATTATAACAAAACTGGAAAAACAACCACTTACTAGATATTAATTTTATCTTACAGATTCTATTGTAAATGCGATACGGGCCCCTATGTATGCTACAATCCTTAAAATAGCTCCATCTAAATGCAAATGTGGACCTCTGCCTAACGCAGAGCTGAGAGCCTTCCCATTAATGTGCCATGAGATAGGGGAATTAATTCAATGCTAAAAATTCTCATGGATAAGAGGAGTTTCTTCTGTTCATATCTAGCATCATTTTCTCTTCATGACCAAAGCACCTATAATACGATAATTTTTACCTTTTTAAAGCTTACTGAGGGAAAAAGGCAGTGCAATCTCTCTACAGAAATGACTCTACCGGCTCTACTCTGCAGACCAAAGTGCAGGAATGTGTTCACTTGGTAAGGGATGCCCAGGGCAAGATGAAAGATGAAGATGGCTACAGCACAGGAAGGCTACTGGGATTCAATTACTCACCTTTGCAAACTAATCAAAAGCAGAGGCAGTGCTTGACTGCATCCATCTCTCACCAGCATTTTCTCTACCTGCTCCTCTAAGCCCATTAAACTCAGAGTGTATCACACTATCTACCACACATGCACAAATGGTGAGATAACAGTTTCTCTTTGGAGGACTTCGGTGATCACTCAGGGGCATGTGGAAGGTACAATGCCACGAGTATGTTCTGCATCTGCAGGCACACATGGCCTGGAAAGCAAAACACAGCTCAATCTCAAAGAAAACCCTGGCACATGCATAGCTGCCTTGGAGCCAGGGGCTCGTGGTGCTCCGTGCCCCCCCCCTTGCAGTTTCCAGCCTGAGGGTATGGCAGGAAAAAGGGAAGGATGTTGGTCTGGCTGTTCTGTGAGATGTAAATGTGCCGTGGGGAACTCTTCTCTGCAAACACGTCTCTGTTTGAATTCCCAAGTGCCAGGCAGCAGCAGGCAGAAAGCTGACACACAGGCAACTCCGCTGCCTTCTGCTCCACTCTGGGAATGAAACTCTTAAAAGCAGCTATAACCATTTGTATCAAAGAGCACGTCGTGGAGTTGCATAAATACTGAAGAACACATTTGCCATGTACTAACTAACTGTGTTTGTTCATCTTGGTGAACCAGCAGCCGCATCATCCAAATTTGTTCTGCAATCGTATTTTCAGAAAAAGATGGCAGTCGTGGACCTACTTGCTCAAGCATCTCAACAGGAGGAAGCATCCACCTCAGTAACTGCACAGGGAGTGGATAGAGTGGCCATCTTAGAAGCCACAGGATTAGAAACCACCACGTCCAGACAGGGAAATGTTCTCAGGCAGAATCTGGACAAGCAAAAGAAATACTCCAATCACTTTCCATAGACTTGTACTCTGGAACATGTTCCATTTCTCTAATTGTTTCAGCAGCAAAGCTTGTTAATGACCACTTGGTTGTGTCGATGTGAATGGTAAGTTATTGTGCTGACAAGAAAGCAGCAAGATTGCTTTTGGACTTGGCCTCACAAGACACAGGTTGGCCTGACCTCAAATACCTGCAGCAGGAGGGTTAGGACAAGGAGGTTCTGCTCTCTAAGGTGTGTTTTACGCCACACAGCACTTCCCATTTGTTTCTTAGTGTGAGGTTCTTGTTTTCTGTCAGCAGCAACGTATTTGTGGCCTTGCTGAACACGACTGGCTACTGAATTGCTCCAATGGTCACTGCTTTTACAGCTGGGAGCTCTGCAACCAGAGCTCCTCTCATAAATATGTACATATTCTTAGAGTAATGAAACATTCCTTCATCCGTTTTCTCTCTGGACTTTGTTCTGCCAGTGCTGAGTATTTTCTATGCAAGAACTCAGAGGCTGAGTCTTTGGTGATAAATCATTTGTGAGATGATGCCCTCAATGGCATAGGAAAGAGAGAACTTCTTACAGCAAATGGATGTGCCTTAGTTCAGAGAACTCCAAGAGCACAGCATCGAGTTTCATCTGGCAAAGCTAATGCTTCTGGCCTGACCTTTGTTCACCAGCAACATCTAACAGTAAGGTAAAGTCTTGTGAAATGCAGAAAATGAACGAGCTGTTGTGGCTGCAAGCTGATGAAGAGACCACCACAGCCTGGAAAGGTGATGTAAAAGTCTACATGAGTGATTGCCACAAAGCGATCATTTTTGCAAGCAGCTTCTGCTGTTTCGTGAACTACAACACTTTCCAGCATGTTCCTGTAATCTATAAAAGCTTTATGAAATATTGACATTAGTGCTGTTACTGATGTTCCCATAGGAATTATCTTCCGTTATAATTAAACAATATGGCACAAAATCTGGTGAGGTTTGTTCCTGATAAGTGACCTTTAAGACTTGATCTACTTTCCACTCTTATAGAAACAAACCTCTTTTTCTGCACCTTAAGAACTGTTGTTCTTCCAAATGTTAACAGGAGAATTGCATGAAGGCAGGATTCTAGTCTCTGGAGATTAATGTGTTTTTTTTTTCTTTCAACTATTTAGCTCAAATTACATCAAATTATGGACTGAAACTGAAGATACTACTCAATTTTATAAGCATTGAGGATCTGAGGATCTTTTCTAAATGGAAACATATCAAGGAAATCCTCCCTAAACTCAACATTACAAATACTTGCTTCGCAACACACAGGAACGTGGCTTGTCCCTGTTTTCTGCTTTGGGCCTCACAGATTTAAGGGCTGGCTCCACTGTAGAATGAAAAAAATATAACAATGTAAAGCCTTTCAAACAATCGTTACAAAGCACTCCAGCTTTACTAACAAGACCTCTTATTTATACCCAAGATCTAAGCTTGAAGGGATCTTGAAACATTAGAAGTGGTTGGTGAGAGCTTGAGACGTTTTCATTGAGATGGGAGAGATAAAAAGAAGATACAGGAAAACCACAGGATGAAAGCTAAAGGAGAAGAGTAATCCCAAAATAGCTCTGCTTGGAGTGTTCTTCTGGAAGGGCTATTATGCTGTTCAGTATGGCAGAACATCAAAGAGGAAATATTTCAGCCAAATCACTTGCGAGCTGAATTTCTCATCTTCTTCCAGATGATCAAAACTTACTCATTTTCTTAATGTGGCCCCTTGGTCAAATATGGAAGTGTAAAGCTCAAGAGAAGCTCAACAGCTTTTTTGTGTGTCCAACCCGGGAAACAAGGGGACAGAGGCAGAACTGTTGGTTATGCAGCTGTCCTTCCCCAGAAATGCTGCCATTCCACCAGTAACTATAGCACTTTGAACACTGACTTTCACTTTGCAAAGGGGCTTCTCTGTTCTTCCCGTTTGGACATACTGATGGATCCCAGTCCAGCAGTGACTCTGTGCAAGACACCTCCAGACCCATGCTGAGTGTCACTGGCACCTGCTGGGCCATCACTTCATGCCATTGTTCCCTTGCTGTCTCCAGGCCCAGGTGAGAAACTGGTCAAACTGCCATAAATAGGATTTCCCCTCATTGCTAAAGGTCAGCACTATGTTAGTGTGGGGTTATTTCGCTGGTTGGTTGGTTTGTATGAAGTTCTGCTTGAGGCTTTGAGGACGTGATATTACGGGTCCAGCTAAGGATGCATTTTCATATGACAGCCCGGGACTTTCTCAGGGCTGGACTAAAACAGCTCTTCACTAGTACAAATCCTGCTTCTTCGCATGCCTGTTTCCTTCTTGTGCCCCCACTGCCTTTCTCCCTCGCATCCCCCTGTGCTCACAGAGCAAGTCCTTGAGATTAACCACAATATGATTACAATTTAATTGAGGCCAGCTTAGTGTGGGGACATCCTTTTAACTCAGGAGGCCTCAATTCCACAGAACCATAATGAACTAATAATGAATGTGCTAAAGTCATTAAATCAAAATTCATAAAAGGGTGAATATTGCTTTCTTTTATAATAAAGCAATTAAAATCCCATATACTATAATAGATACTACTAAGGTGCACTAAGTGTTCTTTAAGGAGGTTAGTGTTTAACGTCACCCCACAAGAATTTGGGGATCTTCAAAACAGGGCTGCTATGCTATTAATAGATGATCAGAGCTCTTTTCATGTCTTCTTCAGTTCAGCATTGCTTCCTGGTGTTAAGTACTGGTACGATTTCGTTAGTATGTTTCGTAGAACTAGTTAATTATCATAAAATTTTAATTGCAGTACAAGTAACTAACTTTCAAGTAGTGAAGCATCACACGATTACAGAAGTACTCTTTGTCTGTTGAGGTTCTTTCACTCACCCTTCCGTCACTGATATCCCCTTCACATCTCTTGCATGCTTTGTTCCTTGGGGGTGAAGAGACCCAAGTGAAGGTAGCAATCCACCCAAGTGATGGCTGAGGCAAAACGAGGTGCACAGCGTGCTTAGGATCAGACAGCACAAAGCCAGGAACATCACCAACCCTGCTGCACCAGACCACGTTGTGTCTTGAAAGCCTTTGGCCTCCGTTCAGGAAGAAAAATCCTGACAGTGCACCAAATGTCTGGGATGCGAACACAAGGCACCTTCAAGTTCTTCACAAATTCACACAAAGCAACAAGGCACAGTCATGAAAACCCAGGACCCTGAAGAGGGCTCAGGAAAAGAGACTGACAGAGAGCACATCTCAGGGCAGGAGGATGCATGTACCTGTGTGAGAGAGAAGAACAGATTGGCAGAAAAAGAATTCTTTAATAGTACATGGTGGAGTAGGGGATTATCTGGAGAACATGATATAAGAACAGACAGATTAAAGGAACACTAAATATTTATTACAAAGTCCTTTGTGTCATATGTAATAATACGTGCCATAGCTGCTACTGACTCGTGCAGGCAACAGCCAGTTGGTGAGTTGGATAAAATAGAATTAGAGGCTTTTAGTCCGCTGGAGACCACGCTCTGTTATACATAATAATCAAAGGCGCTCAGAAAAGAGACAAATAACTCAGTGATCAGTGGAAGTACACACAGTGAAGCTTTCCGGATAGGTCAGTGTGGAGGGATGGAAATGGCCCAGAGAGTCACAGCCCCATTTCTTCCTGAACATCAGTGCTACTGGAAGGGATGAGCCCAAAGGGATGGAAGGAATTCCGTCCACAAGAGGCCAAGAGCCAGCCTGCTGTGCACTGGCTGTAGGGCTACATAAACACATGAACACAGTTTATACAGTTCAACCCTAGCGTTAGTGGGGAACAAAACACGTTGTTGCCACGAACAGCTTTGATGTGAGCCTGTTCTCCCTGTTCCATGCACACAAGCCCTTCTAGCAGGCTGAGGGACGCAATCCTGGATTCCCAGCACACTTACAAGGGAGTTTACCTTGCTGCGGCAAATCAGCCCTCAGCATCTGACGTTATACAGAGGAGAGAAAACAGAGGGCTGTCACAACAGGTAACTTGCCACAGGGCAGCAGCCTTGTGTCCCCTTTGTCAGAGCTGGGTCCTTCCTGCTGATTTCCTGGCATGGACAGAAACTGTCACCAAAATGAGATCTCATCGAATCACGGACTCATTAAGGTTGGAAAAGACCACTAAGATCATCTAGTCCAACCATCAACCCATCACCACTGTGCCCACTGGCCATGGATGTGCCTTTGGTTGTATAATGGCAATCAGAATTAAAGGGGTTACTTTTCAGTCATGGGGAGGGGGAAAAAAAAAAAGGCGTGGGAAGCAAACTGCTTTGGGACTGGGACTTTCTAACCAGATACAGTGATTTTGTCAGAACTACTGTGACTATAAGACATAATATTTAAAATTAAAGAGCCAAGTTCTCCACTGGCTCAATTCCACTGATAGAATTTGGTTTACTGGCATTTAGCACAGTCAGCTTTCCCCTCTTGGAGCTCTGTTCCCTTCTTTTGGAGGTTTTGCACTGGTGGTTCCCAGTGGCACCGGCAGAAATTACCCAGAGCAATCCTCCATGAACTGAGCAGAGCATGGATCCCTACAAGCATTGTATTTCTTCCTTTCTCATACACGCTGAGGAGAGCATAGCCGATTCACCACAGGAAACCCAGGTGCTGAATTCATCTAACAAGCTGCTTAAAACTCTAAACAGATGTTTCTGTGTCTTTCCTGCTTCTCAAGCAGTCTGTGTGGAAGCACCAGCAGATTTACAATAGGACAGATGCATGAACCATACATGCTTTGGTATCAAGGCCTGAGTCACTGGAAAAATTGTTTATGACGATGCATATCATCTGAGCAATGTGCTGTAGGGATACAAGATCAGCCTTGTCCATGAGGGAAATGCAGACTGACCTGGCCAGAGCCATAGCGGAAGGCAGCAAAATTCATGCTGAAAATGAAAATTATAGCTGTCTTGGTATGTTCCAGCTCCTGAAACGACTCATGAAAATGTAGATTGGGTATTTAGGCTGGACCTCATCCAGGGCCCAAAGACATATACAAAACAAGTCATCGATCTCAGTGGATATTTTATCAGGGTCCTTAGCTTTCCAAAGATGATGGCAGGATCATAGATAGGCCAGAAAACACACTGAGAGCTATTTCAGCCTAGAAAAACGAATTCTTTCTTACACCATCTCCTTCTCATGTTCTCAGAGCGATGTAAGTGTGCTTCAGTGGCTGTAATTTCTGACCGTGGCATTGCCAGCCCCGCAGCCCCCACAGTCACGAGATGGTTTGAAGAGCAAGCACTGGATTTAAATAATCATTCCCAGAAGCACTGCATTTTCCTGGCATTTCTTGACCCTTTGAGATTTATTACTTAAGAGTTTTCACACAAACTACTTCTTTTGCAGGAAAAAAAAGTGAAATTGAAGATTCTAATGTGCCCAGATCATTTCACAAGCTGTGATTTAAAGAGAAATACCAATATCAGAAGATTCGTGATAGAGGGCAGAAAATCAGCACTGTCATGGAAGAGGCCACACCACTGCCATGCCAAAAACTTTTTCCATGTGTTTTATCCTCAGTTCAGCTTTTGGGGTTCATCTCATCAGGCTTTAGCCATAGCGATGCTGACTTTTACAACTGAACTCTTTTCCTAAGCACTTCTTATAGTCCATGGAGAAACTATTATCCCTAACACAGCTCCTCCGCCCCATTCTGGACGTTTTCCACTATTTGAAGCTCTCCAAGGGGATCTGTTTCTCACTATATATCCAAGAAACAGCATGTGGTATTTGCTCTAGCTTAGAGGAGGTGACTCCTACCTGAGACAACAACAGTCCTAAGATTTGTGCTGTGCCACTGGGATAGAATACACAAACTGGAGACACAAAGACACAAAGCTCCTGAAGGAGTGAAATACATGAGCTTGTGGTCTTCATCTCCCCAGTTGCTGCTTCTGCTGGAAAAAAAAACGTGATATGCTACTGATGATAAGTACCAGTGAATTCCCAAGAAGTTTCACAAGCATCACGCACACTGACGCCCAAGAACCACTTGTTTAATGCACACAAGACAGAACTATTTTCTCAGGTGATTTGTGGTAATTGCTAGTTATTAATCCTTTCAACCATAAGTTAGGCTCTCTAGGTTTCATGGACACCACTGGCAGGGAGGTCACTGAAGTCTGGCTCTGGAGACTGCAGGAGAAATGCTGCCCTCGCAGAGCGGAGAGAGCTCTGCCTGCCTCTCATGGGGCCATGATTTCACCTCTCCTTGACAGCTTCCACAGCTTCCATAGAGGCTTCCACTAATGGTTCACCTCGCTGCCACCATATCAAAGACTTTTTAAGCCAAATACTCCAGGATATTTATAAAGTTACGAAGAGATTCACAGCAAGCAAAGGAGACCTCTGCTTCAATTAAGCCTTTATTTATACGCACTGCATTGCACATGTTGCGTTTCCTGATGAAATGTGTTTCATTATTTCTGAAATATTAAACATGAATAGCAGAGCTATAATGCATGAATTATACAGTGTTGCAAAAGCTATCATTAGGTCCATTTTTTTTTTTTGTCTTTTCAGTGTCTAAATATTATACCAAGGAGCTTTTATACTAATGGATGATTGCCTGCAGTGCATACTTAACCTATGTCCATTTAAATGAACTTGGTAGCGTTACCTACATACATCAAACATCAATTCATCCAAATTGGCACCGAAGGAAAGGCATGTGGCCAAATTCCTTCTCTCCTGCAAAGCTTGACTCTACAGGACTCGAATAGCGATGCAAATGAGAAGCCATACCACAAACTAATTGGGCTCGGTTCTAAGCCCACTCTACACATGCCAGGGGAGGTATTCTGAATTCAGGTTAACGGCTGATCAGATCCCATAAAAAGTTGGTTACTGGACCCAGGCGGATTCCAATTAACTGCTGGTAAACAATATTACTTGATGCAACACGCCTTAATCAAACAAGAAGCTTCATGGGAAAAAACACTAGAGACATTTCAAAACGACAGTGCACATCCTCCTCTATGCTTGGAAAAGCCACACTAACCTCCTTGCTGTGGGGAAAGAAAAAACTGTCTCTTGAACTTCCAGAGAAAGGAAAGATGGAAGGCTGCTACAAATAGACTCCACACATGAAGCTGCAGGCCGTCCCCTTCGTCTTTGCATATATTCACTAATAGGTGCTGTGACCATTGCTGCAAAGCTTTAGAGTTCTAATTATGACAGTGACGCTACACAAAATTCAAGTGAGATTTGTAATCCAAAAATCCCAAATTCATAAAGAAGTGTCCAACAGAAGGACTTTGCTCTGGCTACGAGTGTTGCTTGGCTTTTGTCTCGTTGATTCTGTAATAGTTTCTCTCACCAGGAATGATGCCAGTCCTGTTAGGTACAGGCATGAGCTTCTCCACTTCATCCTACCTATTCCCCCATTAAACTGCATATTGTGTGTGTGTGTGTATATAAGCAGCTGCTTTCTGCCATCCAGGACTGCTACTGTTTCATACATATCCAAATCTCAGAAGCAATCAGCCTTTCAGATCTGTAATACTCAACCCTTTGAAATGCCAAGCAATAGAATATAACCAGCAAGGATGCACAAGAGTGTCAATGTAAACATTATTTTCATGGCATGACCCCACTCCTGCTTTGAATTTGCCAGTAATAATCCCAGACCTTTCTATTTCACTCCAGGAAAATGAAAGCAGAACAAAGGAAGAGAGGATAATAGTAATATAAAAAAATCAGACTGCAACAGAGAAACAACCGGGCTGCAGTGCAAGAAGCTGTTTAGGGATCAGCCCATGCTAATCCCTTCTAATGCTTTGCTGGGGGGGTTGCCTTCTTTTTTGCCCCTTATTCCCTGTTTGACTTTGGGAAAGCCATGCAGTCCCTGACTTTCTACAGGGATTTTGATTTCTGTGGCTATCAAGCACAATTTCTCCATTCGCAGCTCTGTTCCTGACCTGGAGGCTGCTCCCACCTGCAAGGACACAATGCCACCTCTGAGCCTCACTGCAGCATCACACAAAGGGCTTCATTAGAGGCTCAAAGGCTCGAGAGCTCAGATATCAAAATAATGGGTCCAAACAATAAGCGGGAAGAGTTACCACCTAGACAGGGAAAACAGTAAGCTGTGTTACCCTTAGAAGTGGTCCTGAGAGCAGCTCCCTAAAGAGCTGTCTGTCTATTCATGAAGGAGCTGGAAGGCACTGCCAGGCTTGCTAGCAGACAGCCCAAGCGCATGCAGTAACCCCTCCTTATAGCTTGGCATATGCTGGGGTCAAATTAATCTCACTGCTCTAGTTACTGGAGTGCAAATGAGCTGCCCCGGTCCCCTTCTGCTCAAGAGATCTGTGGGAGCACTGCAGGTGGTTCACCCCTACATCCACTGCCCAGCTCGGCGGGGTAAGCTGAGCCCTGGGGGGACTTGTTTTCCTCCATCAATTATAAAGGGCCTTGGAAGGGCTCCTTACAGCTCGTGAGTCATTACAGATGTAGCTTGCAGAGACAGCAAGCCTCTGGGTCCCCCAAAACACCACACAAGCAGAGAAAACAGGAGCTGAAGGAAAACAAATACAATAACAGTAAACATCATTCAGAAGTGTTTCTGCAGGTAGAGGCTTTCACGTAATAAGAAGAAACCCCAGGCAGTGGCAGCCAGAAGAGCTCTCCTCCTGGTTTGGAATGGTAGCCAGCAACTGGCACCTGCAAGAAGGCAAAGCACTCGTGCTCTGCTCCCTCCTCAACAACACCATGGCTTCACACCAACCCATGGCAGCTCAGCTTGGCTCACCTGGGGCAGCACTTTAAAGCTGGTGAAAGCTCTGGATAAGCCCAGAATGGCTCCAGGTTGGGGGCTGCACTTCAGCAAGCAGCAAGCACACTTGCCACCACACCAGGAAATGAGCCCATCCAAAACTCTCATGCAGAATCACTTGCTGGGGGATGCAGGGCATGCACTCACAGCTCCATGCAGCGCTGTTTGAGATCTACATCCCCAATGTTATCTTTGCACTCTCATGAAGTGCAATTACCTCCTCATTTTGCAGCTCTTTGTGCTCCTTTAATCTCTCCCGTTTTGTTTCTGACATCTCCAATAATCCAACCCTGACACTCCTTATAGATACTGCAATTACAATACAGAGCAGCTCTTGACAGGATGAGTTGTATTTTGCTTCCTTCCCATAACGCTCAAGCCATCAGACATTGCTACATGAAATGGCAGAAGAAACCACCGCTGACAATTTATATGGGTCCCCAGCAGATAGTGACAGTGCTATATATCTGTCTTTACCAATTAAATGTCTGGAAGCCACCCAGAATAGGCCAGCAAAGGTAGGATTTACATGTGTTTCTGTTTCAAGCAGTAACTCAGCTGTAATTTCCCTTTCTTTCCTTGTATTAAAGCCTGTGCTGTTGCCCCCCTCCTGCCTTCCCACCCTATGACTGATCCTAAGGATAATTAATTAGCTTGCAGAAAACACCTCACTGCAAGGCGACATTAGATCCTTCACTATCCTCTCCCAGCTCCCGATAGATGCTGGGACGCATCGTATTCTTTTCCCTGCCCAAGAAACTACAACCTGCAGTTGCTCCAGAAGAATGCAAAGGGACTATTGGCTGACTATAAAAACCGAATGGGCCTCATGGTAACCCTGAAAGCTAAAGTATTTTAGGGCCTTGCATCTTCCTTCCACCAAGTGCAGCAAAAGCTATCCCTAGCAAGTATATATACGGATTCAAATATAATGGGCTTCCTGATCCCCAGTGCCAGTTAATCCCTAGCTAAGGTGAGATCACAGAAATAATTGAATCCTTCCAGAGCAGGTTTGATTTGTAAGAGGGCTAAGGGACTTAGGCATTCCACTGCCACTGAGTTTGTTTACACCTTATTTACAGAATGCTAATCCCATGCTTTGGGATTGCTAGTTACCTGCAGGAACAGGGAGGGATTATTTTCCCCTGCTGATGCACAGCTTGCCTTTACATCTGCCTCCTCATTTGTTGGCTTTGCTCCCAAGTGGTTCGCTTTAAACTCATCCTCCAACCCAGAGTAAGGAAAGATGCATTCCTACCTAATGTGCAGGATCTGTGGGAAGGCAAACAAACCTCCGCCTTCAGCACCGCCAGTCCCTGCAGAGCATCACACCGGAGCTGGCCCTGATGGTGCAACTCACCCAGAAGTGAAGAACCTCTGTGAGGTCATCAACCCGCCCTCACTGTGCTCATCCCTCTGCAAAGCACAGGGGTGCAGCAGGTAGCCCCTCTGCCCGGATGGCTGCAGGCAGGGGCTGCAGACCTTGTGGAGGGCTTCAGGGAGGGAGCGCTGCTGCAGCTCGGGAGAGGTGCAGGGCTGGGAGCGGAGGCAGAGCTGACATCTGCTTGTCAGCCCAGCAGCCGCTGTCTCTTCAGGTGACCTTGAGCACACGCCGTCAGCAGCACACTCGGAAAGCCTCCTCTGCAGCAAGGATTATGAGACCAACCCACCTCACAGGTGTTCAGGGAGGCTCCTCTGCCAAATGATTCGTGGCTGTCATAGCACAGCGTACGTGCAAGGAGGGAGCAGGATTCGTGGGAGAGGAGCTCGGCTGAGGCTGGCACCTGAGCCCTCAGAGGTGGCAGATGCCCCACGCCTGGCAGCGTTCAAGGGGCATCTGGACTCGATGGTCTCCGTAGGCGTCTTCCAATGGAACCATTCTGTGCTATTCTATCTATCAGAGGCATCTTAGTGGATGTAGTGATGCTGGAATGATTGGGTTTTCCTTAGCAGTGGTAATTGTGGCAGTGTGCTTGTCTATACATTCCTTAAAATCAGGCTAAGTATGAAGCCTCAGGAGCTGGTGAGTATGGCATATATTGAAGATGAGAAGCACATATAGAGCCAGTGGGTGCGAAGGAAACCCTTAGTATAAGAACATGCAAACCTATATTTGTACACTACATGTATTTGTTGCTGGTATTATGTCTGGATTAATTACATCAGTGTGAAGTTGGCTTTCTTCTCACCTTCATTACAGCTCAACAAATGAATCCCTTTATTGATGATATAATGTGCAGCCCTGTGCTAACAAATTATTTGCTGTGTGCAATTGATTTCTACTGCTGTAATCACTACGCACAAATACCTTCTGTATCATTGCTCTGTAGAAAAATAGGCTTTCTAGCAAGATTATATAGAGTAACAGACAGTGGGATTATTCAGCTTCTATAAAGTTATCTGCTTAACCTCTGAGCAGCCCTTACAGCAGGTTTATACAGATAGGCTTCAGAAATTTATCCACCTACACTTTGTAAAACACCTTGTTAAACCATCTTCCAGCTCACTCTGAGAATGAACTTCCAACTCCTTCACAGAGAGGGCTGTGTCTAAGACTAATTGCTTAATTTAGGAGAGCAAGCCAGCTTCTCTTTTTACTGATATTACTTTTCCAAAGTGAATTTCGCACGGGTAGAAGTCTCAGATCGGCAGCTCTGCAGACTGGACTCCTCATCTCCATACAAGCCTGCAAAAAGGAGCAGCACAGCTTTCCTCTGTGATTGAAATCTGAGCTCGCTTGAAATTAATCTGCCCCCTGCACCAAGACAGAGCTCAGCTTTTATACTGGGAGGATGGAGAAGGTGTACGAGTTAATAAAACACTGCATTTGCAGGAACCATGCAGAGCTCCCAGATGCACTCCACAGCTTTCAGTGCTTCTGCCCCAGCTGCAGCCTGTGGTCAATATTCAGTCCGTGGGGAGAAATGAAAGGAACCAGACAGCCCTTGCATTTGAAGTGATAGTGCAAACCTTGCATCCCTTGCACTTTGCCCAAGCTCTGTGCTTTGCTTGCTCCACGACGACTCGAGATAAATAAAGGCTGCTGGTAGGAAGCGTTTCCAGCAGCTCCCAAGCAGAGGTGGGTGCTGTCAGCCCCATGCCATGCTCACAGGCCTGCTCGCAGCAATTGCACCGCAGCCACAAAGCAAAAAGGCAGCTGGTGCCGTGTGACATTTCTATAGATCTCCAAGGATCAGCACCTCAGCTGGCAGCGTCAGCACAGACAGGATGGTTTACTACAGCTGAGGACGCAGCCCCTGTTGTTTATCCTGTTCTATAAAGCTGTCTTGTAAAGGTCGTTATTTGCCCTGCTCGCATTTGTCGCGAGGCCATTTTGCTCCCCTGTTTTCAGATGTCACTGATAAGCACTCGTGCCTGAAACGTTTCAGATTCACAGCCCCTAGATATTCCAGGTACAACAGTTACACACCAATCAACGGCAAACGCCTTTCAATCACAAGAAGAGAAATGTTCATGCTGCATTATGCACAATTACGTGCTCAACTGTTATGAATAACTCGGAGGCTCCTGCTCTGAGCCTATTGCAACCATATGTGGCACTCGCTCGGTTACTTCCCGCTCCCCTCTCAGGAAGGGTTGTGCAGGAGAAATGCTTTCACCCTTTGCCACTGCAGAAACAGCCATTATTTAAATCATCTCCAGCCAGCAGGATGGTTTTGTCCCTATACATGTCAGATGTAAACCATTAATTCACCTCAGAGGTGTCACACTGAATCTGAACAAGGATCACAGTGGCCCAGCAGGTCTCACTATTCAAACCACACTTGGAAACCTACAGAATTTCTGTATTATCAGTGAGCGGCCTTAGGAAAAAAAGCACTCGAGCACAGGCTTCAGCCCACCCCAGCTCAGTGCAAGCATGTACCTCTGAGCCCACTGCAAAGCTTGGAGGACCATCACACCCGAACCATCACACCTGAACTGAACACACACATCCTTCCACACCAGCCCCCTCGATGGGAATTACAGTCTGCACCAGGAGAGAACAAATGGGTCGTTTTCCTTTTTTATACACGTGGGTGATGAGTTGTGCGAGCAACGCTTTTTGCTTCCAATTCTAACATGTTCAGCGATGCATTTAGGACAGTGGTATGTACCTGGTGAGCAATACACACATGCTCACGTACTCTGTTTGTCTGACAACAGGAGACATCAATAATTGCTGAGCCTGTGAGTACGAATTGTCTCTTGAAAGGAACTAAGAGACCTCGTGAGCACCGAGGAAAAGAAAATGCAACTTGGAGAGACAGTAACCTGACAGCTTCCCCGTCCAAAAATATCTTGCAGACTCCTAATTGCACAGATTGCTTCTGATTACATCAGGTAGCACCAGGAAGTAGGTTACTCTGCAGCGGGGAGAGGCGACAAAATAAGAGGAATTCAGGCTACGCTCTCTTTGATCAAACTCTGGTTCACCAAGACTCTCATTTCTGACAACAACAAAAAAAAGAACGACGACGACGACGAGACACAGAAACACCTGCATCATCACAAAGCAGCACCATCGCCAGCATGACTGCTTTATCCACACTGGTCCCTACTTCAGCTCCTGCTGCTCCTTTTGTGCATTGTGACACCCAACACTGAGGAAGCAGGGACATATTTCAGAGAGCTGGTTCTGCTGAGACAGGAGAATATTCTCACTTCCATGTGTTTGCCCTTCTCCAGCTCAATTCACCAAACATTGTCTTGAACAGAAAGCAACAATGGCTGGCAAAGTATCACCAAAGGGGAGTGAAATCAAGGTCATGAAAATCAGGAAGAAGCCACAAAATTAAGACAAAAGCCTCCATAGAGGTTATTGGAGGGTATGGATTTGCCTGAGAGTGTCAGAAAGGGTCAGGCCTTGTACTGGATAGGATGCTGGCATCTGACAGAATGCAGATTAGCTGCAAAGCCAAATTTGAGAATGGCCTATTTTTAACAAGACTACATATGCCCTCCTCAGACAGAGGTTCCAGAGACTGGAGAGCTAGTGTACATAATATAGCAAAAATATACTGGTTAAAGCACACGGAGCTGCAGGGTTGTCGTTCCTTTTTCTGAGGGATGTGTGGAGAAAGCAAGAACGTCAAATAACAGCGCTAGATGCCGAGTCCTGAGAAAGGCTCGGGCCTTCACTCAACTTCAGGTTTCAAAATCAGCTGGGAAGGCTGGGATGTGCTTAGGAGAAGGGTAAGTGCCCACCCGGGGCAAGCACACACAGCCAGCTCCTCTCCCTGCACGGCCCAGCTGAGCTGCATGAAGGTTGGGCTGTGACACGGGCACATCTCCTTGGTGTTTGTGCTGGTGAAGATGGTTGTGTGTCATGGGAATACTCCTCTTGGTAAACGTTCCTGGAATGAAATCACAACAATATAAAGATAAGGCAGCTGTCTTTCTTTTTACAGCCAGCGAAACTATATCCAGGCAGGGAAATACTGCCATGAGCTCAAGGCTCAGTTGCACCTTGCCTTGAATCAAGAGGTGTATGGGTACCAGGGTGTACCCACTTCTCCAGCACATCAGCTGAGCATCTCTGAGACAGAAACAGCCCTGAAATTCAAAAAGCAGCCGCAGCAGCAGGCACAGCCTGCCTGGCATCACAAATTTGACCAAAATTTTTTATCACACACCATAAGCTCCGGGGCTTTAGGAAGTGGGTGCCCTCCTTAGGATGCATGTGAGGAGATTCAATTTCAGATGTCACCTTGGGAAATGGTGCCCAAATCACAAAGGGGCCAGGAAGATCCAGTCAATACCAGCCTGATTTCTGATGATGCTGCACCAAGGTCCCTCTCGGCGTCTGGGCTCAAACAGCACCGGCTTCTCTGGGAGCACTGCTGGTAAGCAGCTTGCAAACAGCAGCAAGTCACAGGGTCAGAGAGACAATAACACACATGTGCACGTGGGGGGGTAGGGGAGGGTGCTGCCTGGGCTACAGGAGGAAATTAAAACCGTGGAATATGAAATTATATCCAGTGTCCTGCCCGATTCCAGGGATGCTGAGGTAAAGGCAATGAATAAATAAGAGAAATTCAAAACCAAGCAAATCTCTGGGATGAGACAAAATTCATTCCAGGGTGTTAGAGCAGATTTGAGGAAGGAAACGTGTGTGCCAACAGCAATTACTATGGAGAACTCGCTGAGCACAAGTCTAGAAGACTGGAAAATTGGAAAATAACAAACCAAATGTGGTATCAATATGCAAAAAATGAGAGCAAACCCAGCACAGGAAATTACAGGGCTATCAGCTTAATATTCATTACATATAGGAAAACGCAAGGTCCCCATTGTATACAAGAGTGTAATTAAATCAAGGGGTTCTGCTGAAATCAACTGCTTGTGATGTTTATCAATTAGCAGCAGATTCAAAACGCAGCCGCAGCCATCGCGCTCAGCCTGGGCTCTGGTGCTGTTTGCTCCATCTATAAACCAGCCCCGGTTTCTCTTAGTGTAAATTTGAAATCTCTTGCTCAGTGGGTTTTTTTTTTTTTTTTTTTTTTTTTTTTTTTTTTTTTTTTTGCATGTGATTCCGTGCTGAGGAGGATTAGCACTAACAGGCCATCTGAGGACAGCATCGGGGGGGGAAAATGGTCCAGGCTGATTTCATGATTAGTGCTTATTTGTTTACTGTTAGGAGCAACAGCAACGAAGCACATCTCTTACTGCTCTTACTTCTGCTCCCCCCATTTCTCCTCAGCAGTAACATCTGCACTTACCCACTTATTTCCTCGTGGTGCTGGGAAGCAGAGCCAGATTTTCATTACCTTTCAGAGGGGCTGTTGCTGGTGGCTACAGAAACACCATCTTCCACTTCTACTGCTCTCCAACCACATGGCTTGTAAAATCACATCAGATTTTATCTTCAAAGACACTGCTAAGGTCCTCAGGCACTGTACCATGCAGGGCCCCAGAGATGCCACATGGTTTCTCCTCCATTAGGAGCATACCCCGCAAAAGGAATGGGGAACAAGCAGCTGAGGGATGTAAGTGAGGATAAAAGTTATCGGCAAGCATAAAGAAGGGGAAGGTTTTCAGTTACCACTGCCATCCAGGGAGAAGAGCTGCTGGCAGCCAAAGCTTTGCTCCCAGCACAGGAGGACCAAGAGAAATGTTCTCTACCCCAGGTTGTCCAATGATCAGCTGTGGGTGGTCAGTCATAGAATCACAGAATCATCAGTGTTGGACAAAACCTCTAAGATCTTCTCGCCTAACCCATCCCCACCATGCCCACCAACCACGTCCCTCAGTGCCACATCTCCATGATTTTTGAACACCTCATTTCCATTGCACCTCATTTGAACCACTGCATTTCCATTCTTTCTGTGAAGAAATTTTTCCCAATGTTCAGCTTGAACCTCCCCTGGTGCAATTTAATGCCATCACCTCTCATCCTATTGCTGTTACTTGGGAGCAGAGGCCAACATCCACTCACCACCACCTCCTTTCAGGCAGTTGTAGAGAGCGATGAGGTCTCCTCTGAGCCTCCTCTGCTCCACACTGACCCATCCCATTCCTCTCAGCTGCTGCCCATCAGATGCGTGCTCCAGAGCCCTCTCAGCTTTCTTGCCCTTCTCTGGACACACTCCAAGGCCTCCATGTCTTTCTTGTGGTGAGGGGCCCAACACAGAATGCAGCACTCGAGGTGTGGCCTCACCGATGCCATGCAAGGACTAGAGCCACGAGGATTTACAACTATACCCCCACTGCCTGGTGAGAGGCTTCGAGCTCTGAACAAGGATCCCAAGTCCCAGGGGTGGCCCTGGGATATAGCCCAGCTCTCAGACAGGCTCTGTGTGCTCAGTTGCCCAGATGCCCAAGTAATAGATAAGGATCCTCAGCTGCTTCTCCTCTGCAAGGAACATGTAGAAACATTAATAAATATTTTAAAAGCTTCTACAATGGACTGAGCTTTTAGAAACGCATTCCACAATACTTTATTACCCTTAATAACCTTCAAATTCTGAATGAACACAAAGAGCCTATTTTAAGTGTGCAGTTGCAAATGCCAAACAGGATTTTCAAATATAGCACGCAGTGCCAGAGAGAAATTGCACGTCTCTTCACTTTCATCCCAAGTTTCTTGCATCAAGAAAAGATATGGTGAAATTACACAGAACCTTACTATGCTTTTTTTTGTTGCTTTTTTTTTTAACTCAAAGTGAGATCTTTAAGGAATCTCCTCTTTGAATCAGTGTATTTATACCACCAGCACTGGATAAAAAGCTTACTACTTATAGTAGGTTAAAATGAAAAATCCACAAATGCCCAAATCTGGAAAGGATTTAAAAACTAGATCCAGGTTCCATGCTCCACTTCAACACTTTCCTCCACCCCTGATTTCCCCCCCAAACAACAATGTGCTGCATTCAGGAGCACATGGATAGCCTGATTTCCTGGGGGCTCAGACATGCCTTGCAGGAACCCTGGAAACCAAGTGCTTGCACCAGGGGAAGAACTTGCATCCCAGTTTCTCTTCCCAAGGGTGCCCAGAATCTAATTTTGAGATATTGTTCTTATTCAAAATTCCTGAAGCAGATAAGTATGCTGGCAGCCATAACCATGTGAGCTTTGTTTCCATCTCCTTACCTTTGCTGTCTGCTGGTACTCCTGCAAAATGCAAAACCAGCTTCTTTTTAGCATGAAGCCCATGGAGGTGTGAATTGGAGCAGGGAAGAAGCAGAGGTTTTATTATTTTCTGCTGGTGGGTTGTAACCCCCTCTCTCAAAGAGGTATTGCTTTCCAGTGCGCAGTATCCAGGAAGACCTAAAGATGTGTTTGGCTTTGAGTGGGCTCCTCACTACAAGAAGGTCATTGAAGCACTGGAGTACGTACAAAGAAGGGCAACGGAGCTGTGAAGGCTTTGGAACACAGTCTGATATGCAGCAGCTGAGGGAACTGGGATGGGTCAGCCTGGAGAAGAGAAGGCTCAGGAGAGGCCTCAGGGCTATCTACAACTGCCTGAAAGGAGGTGGTGGTGAGTGGGGATCTGCCTCTGCTCCCAGGTAACAGTGACAGGATGAGAGGTGATGGCGTTAAGTTGCGCCAGGTGAAGCTCGGGTTGGATATTAGGAAAAATTTATTCTCAGAAAATGTGGTGATGCATTGGCACAGGCTGCCCAGGGATGTGGTGGAGTCATCGTCCCTGGAGGTGTTCAAGAACTGTGGAGATGGAACACTGAGCGACATGGTCTAGAGCAAACACAGGCATGGGTTGAAGGTTGGACTAGATGGTCTTAGTGGTCTTTTCCAACCTTCATGATTCTATGATCCTATGACAATAACCCTAGCGCATGTTCGCGTTAGCTCTGCACAAGGAAAGGCACCACAAAAAGCAGTGGTAAGGAGAAAGCAAGAGAACTATCCCTTTTTTTTAAAGCCCTTAAGTCCTTTTCCATCTTGACTCCGCCTACAAAGAAGGCAGTCCCCTGCAATTGCACTGCTGGGCATGTTCCCAGTTCCCCACGTTCCTTCTGAACACCGCAGCTGACTTCAGATACCACCTGTCAGAAAAATGAAGGCCCCAGATGTATGTTTATGTTTATGAATTCCACCAGAACAAGTAGCTGGGTGCAAGAAACTGGCGACAAGCGAGTCCATGAGGGAAAGGATCCAGGCGAGAGGCAGGAGGGCCAGGCCTCACCGCGGTGCTGGGAGCATGGTGTCTGTGGTGTGCTTCCACTTCACCCGCCATGAAGCCACAAATTAAAAGCTGCGGCTTGGTAGAACAACAATTTATAAATAGAAAGGCCTATTTCCTGCAAAAAATCTTGTGGACTGAGTATTGGGAACTAATTAGTAGACTGAATCACTAGAAAAACTGCTGCCTTCCTGTTACTCATGAGGAGATGATACTTTGCTATCACTCCTCCTTTGGCTCTGTTGAACAAGGCAATCCTGTGGGTGCTGCACAGCCCCTCCTTACTCTCATTTCCTTCATTTTCCAATAAAATGCAGTAAGCTAAAGAACAAAGCCCATCATTAGCCATCCCTGTTACAGCACCAGCCGCCGTGCACTGCTGTTTCCTCACAGATTATGTGACTGTGAGGCAGGAAGGTGGGAATGCACCTAAAATGCTTTGCTAAAATAACTCCTCCATTCAATGCAGCTTGCAAGCAGCTAGACTAAATTTCCTTCTTATATGTATAAAACATAGCATCCACTCCAGGCAAACTCTTGTACAATCTTGGCACTACCCTGTAGGGATGGGAACCTCAGGGCTCAGCGTGGATACAAGGAGAGGAAATGAGCCTGGTTCAGGCAGTCACCACACAGCCCAGCGACAGCTCACCTGGAGAGCTGCAGTGAGATTTGGCTGCACCATGTCCTGGTTTCAGCCAGAAGAGAAATGCACTCCAGTATCAGTACTACATAACCATGAGACAGACACGTTAAAGCGAAAGATCATCAGTTCCCAGAGTTCTCCAAGCAGTTTAGACCTGAAATTACAGAGTTCAGAGCCATTTCCTAATGGCTCACTCTGAGAGCGCACAAGCAAAGTGTTGTTTATTCCAGCTCCTGGAGGAAAGCCAAGCTCTCACGGGGCTGCAACACCAATGGATCTCCCTGGAGCAACTCTAGCAGGACTTTCCAGCTGTTTGTTATCTCTGTGGGCATACAAAAAGCATGGCTGTGATAGACCCATACCATAGGCTACGTCAAGTATTGGAGGGAACAACCCTGGGACCACTCACAGAGCAACCAGGAACAAGAAGGTGCTCCTGAGAAGGGCAAAGAGGGTTGCAGGAGCCCTCACCACTCACTGCAGCGAGCCAGCTGAGCAACACTTTCTTTGACCTTAATTCCCTGGAGAAAGCAGTGTGACAAGGTACAGCACAGTGCTACAAAACACCACGGCTGTGCAAGGCAGTTCAGAGAAGGCAGAGTTCTTTTATTACCAAATTAACTTTAAAAAAAAAATCCATTTCACTTTCCACATCAAAGATCATAATCTCCATGTAAAAGAGAGGGTTGATGAAAAAAGAGGTACTTAGAAAACACATTTTAAAATTTAAAACACTACTAACACTGATTCTTCTTGCTTGTAAAGAAGTCAGGCTTTTTGTCTTATAAAGTACTCCAAGACCTCATTTGCAAACTACCACTGCTAGCTACTCTGTTTTTTGCAGGCTGCTCACTTACTCTTTAGGGATTTCATATTCTTCTAAATTTTGTAAATGGCCACTAAAGTGGAGATGAACATTATAAAATACATTTCAATCACCCTCACAATTTAGGCTAATTCATTGGCAACCGTACAAAATGCTATTTACAAGGTACTTCCATCAGCTGGTATCTGGCATTAAGTCTTTTGAATCAATCTACCATCATTTTCATCTCTTATTTTTCATACAAGGGAAATTATTGATCGAAGCTTTTCAGTCTCATTTAATATACTGGAATAGGCTTTAAATTTTCCCATGTAAACCTCAGTGGAGATTAGCAACTCCGTCTTGCTTAATGCAACACAAATCAGTCTCCCTGATGAGACCACAATATTGTACATGACATCATGACCATTTTACCAGTTGATGGGCCCTCAGACAAGCACCTGCCAGAAACCCCTGAGGGCCTCAGCATTGGAGCTGAATTTGAGCTAATATGCAAGGTTGGTGCTTTCAAGAGAAAAATGGTGTCTTAATCTCTGAGGCCATCCCAGAGTAGCACCCAGGGTGGATCTGTGGGGAGGAAGATGTCCTGCATTGCTCCTATCAAGTCTGCATTCAGTGTTTGAATCCCATTCAATTTTGCATTCAGCTGCCATTGCAATGGGCATATTCAGAATGCTATAGATTAGATTTGTGTATGTTGAGGACAGAAAGCTTGGCTGAATTTTGATGAACTCATTCTTGAATAAATAAGCAAAACACCACGAAGTAGGATACTCAGCCAGCTTCAATAAATACATATGGTAGCAAAAGAGCCAGCTAGACAAACAGAACAGAACACTGGAACAAGCACTGATGATATTGTAATGACTCTGGCAGCTTTCAGCATATTGGATACTACTGTAAAGAACAATATGCAAATGCCTTACTCCAGTTTACAGTACAAAGCAAGTTATGTTACCAAAGCAGCAGTCAATGGGCAACACAGTGCAGTACATGCACAACAGCAAAACGTCTTACGCTGAAGACCCAGTACAAGATAAAGGTGCTTTGGGCTGCTGTGGCATCGAGGATGCTGCACTTGATGCAAAACAAGAGAGAATGAATATGCTCATTGCTGAACTCCTAGCGGCCCATTTCAGGGACTGATTTGTGTGCAGGCTGCTATTTTCAGTATGTTTTTGTACTAACAGAGAATAATCATAGGATAAGTAGAGCAAGATAAGTACATACGCTGCCATTGTTTTCTTGCAGCATAATAGCAGCATCAATGAGCCTGAATGCAGCCCAATTAGCATACAGTAATTAGAATCACTGCTGCTTTTTCATTCACTCTTGCACACTATGACGAGGTGTTGCTTGCAGTATACAGCACTGCAGTTGTACAGATAATGCCCATTGTACAAAGCATGTATCCCATTCTTTCTAAAGAAACAAGGGAGACATTAAATCACTGTAAGCTGCTAAAACTCTTCATTTTGGCCTGACTCAGGAAAGTCTCATCTTACCTAAAGAATACCTGAGCACACACTATGCTCTCCAGGAGCAAGCACACCTGTAATACAGGCTGCCTTTACAGGCAAATGGAAGATTTATTGAAAAATCTGATTTTCTAAGACAAATTGCTGTTTGGCCTGTAACTTCTAACACCCTGCTGACACCTGCTTAGAGCGTAGACAAGCCTTGGTAACAGTGGTTGAAGAAGCCCTGCGCAATTGTCCTGTTCTGCTACAAGAGCAGATGGCAGATATCTGGAGCTGGCTCCTCCAGAGCATCCAGTAACCAGGCATTTACTGAAGTGCGGGTGGCTGTGGACTATTTATAACCCATCCACCACTGAAGAGTCTCTTAATGCTTCTCCAGACTTAAATGGCTAAATTTTATGGCCCCTTTACGGCCCATTTCAACAAAGCAGTTAAACATGTTCCAGGACTGGTATCTATATGTAAATAAAAGGAAGCTGTGCTTAGCTGGGACCCAGGCTCCCCATACCCATGCCAGACTGCATGGCCTCAAGCAAAGCAAAGTGACTGCTTGTGCCACACAGCTGGGGCTGTGCTTACCTAACAGCACTCCTTTGCCCTATATAACCCATCGTGCAGCACCTGAAATGGGAAATAGGAAAGTGAAATGCATGGGCTGGCTGGGAGGGACACCCAACCCAGTGCTCTCACGCCAGCCACATACGGTTGAATTAGGATTTACGCCAAGGCTGGAAGGAAAGCCAGAGGTTAGTAGTCTGGTTTGGAGTGTTTCAAAAACCAGCAGGCTTTTAAAAACATGTTTTGTTCTCGTACCCTGCAGGAGGTGATCTGATAATGCAGGGTGGAGGACATGGTGTTTTCTGATGATACAGCAAGGAAGGGCACGCAAGGAGAAGCATTACATAAGATGTAGGTTTTGCAAGCTTTATAAAGACTCTCTTAGCACTTGTTAGTGGCAGGAACCTCCTGTGTACCAACGGTTCTGAAGCAGGAAGGATGGAAAAGTGCCTTCCCTTTAAAGAAATGGGCTGTGAATGTGCTGTCAATGCCTGTGATTCTTTTTATTGATTTACAGTTCCCAAGCCATAAATCATTCTAACTTTTACTGAGTGTATAACTATGCATCACTGTGTCAGGGAAACTCCTCAAATTTTAAGGGGGATGTGCAAGAAAACAGACTTCTCTTTCATCGACTGAGCTAGATGAACTGCAATGGCCAAAGCCAGATTTAGCAGACACAGTGGGGTGGATACATATAGACAAACACTTAATTTGAACAGCTGCCATATCTACTGCTCTTTATGACTTCCAGGATTAATCTCTGGCTGCAAGGGGACAGATGCAAGCCATTCTTTCTTTGGCAGGGATTGCACAGTGGTGTGCTTACTTCAGGCAGCAGATCCCTAGGCACACACACACACACACACGTATACATACATACACACCCTGTGCCAGGGCTCTGGCTGCAGCAGAGCCTCTGAAAGCACCAAGCCAGGAGGGACCAGTGTGGCAGGAGCGATGCTGTTAGTTGCAGCAGGTGCAGCAGCTTCCCGAAGGTGGAACTGCAGCAAGACACACGATGTTAAGATAATTGAAGTATCAATCCTGTTTTACAACAGATTTCAAGAGAAAAATCTGTGTTTAATGAATTCATAGATCAATTCCCAGCCAACGTCAGATCGAGAAAGGATTTCACCTACTTTTCCCAGCTCTTCAGAAGAAGCCAATGAGAATTAGGAAGCACAGGCTTGGTTCATCCACAGGATTGAGCAGCTACATTCCTGCTACAAAAATCTTACCTGGAGGCCAACACTCAGCTAAAGACACCCACAAAATCCATCTGCTTTCTGCAGAACTCCCCTAGGCGTGCTACTAGCAAAGTCACAAAGACCTCTGCAGTAGGTGCAGCAACAAGTCATAAAGCTTTTGGGGTGCTGCTCAACACTGAGATCAGTGCGGAGCTCAGCCCACCCGCAAAGGCAGCATGCAGAGCACCATCTACTGGCACTGAGACACCTTCCTCCCCTGTAGGTCCTGTCAAGCTTGGGTTGGTTTATGTTTCAAATAACCCTGATGATCTGCCTCTTAAGGCGTCTCCTTCTTTGTATGCTAATTGAAGCCCCAAGGCAAACCCCTGTTCTTCTTCAGCACAAGACGAACGCACCTTCTGAAAGCAGTCAGATCATGTGCGTCTTAGGAACAGGTGTGAAATTAAGGGTGTGATTAAGTGCCTTGCTGCAGAAGGACTGCTTGCTACATGAGCACAGGGCTTGCTGAACTGGGGCCTTGCTGCTCGGAGGTGTTCTGATTAACCATCCCCACCAGAGAACACCACTGAGGCTCCAACAAGCAGTTCTCCGCCAGAACAAAGCCACTGGGATTGTTCAGTTCCTTTGCTTGCTCAGGGTTGATCACTGACAGGGCAGAAATTAATTTCCTATAAACACAGGCATATTTTTTTCACTACCTTGGCAAATGCTGTTGTAAAGAAGCCATTACAGAGGCTGATCTTTATGATGCGTGACTTTGGTTTGTCCCAATGGGGGATATTTTATGAGGCATTTACATAAACATATACAAATCAAAATGGCCAGCTGTGCTCCTCATGCACCTGCAATGTATAGATACTTCATCTAACCTAGGACTGTACAAGTGGCCAGCTGAGGTGGGATTGAGTTGAGTACCTGGGATGGACAAACTGAAGTGAGATCTGACATGCACTCCTGATCCCAAGGCTCTGTATAGCACTGACAGCATGCTTCCTCACTACCTAAGTGGTAGTAGGACTTGATTTTCCAACTTCAGTATCTAGAATTAAGTGCCTAAAGTCACTTCTTTACCCTTTTAGCCAACAAACATTTACTCAGCTCAGTCATGTTGGCCAAGGGCCGGGATGGACCCAGAGGCAGAAATTGAGACCCTGATTCCTGTCTTGCTGCTGTTTCATAGAATAATAGAATCATAAAGGTTGGAAAAGACCTCTGAGATCATCTAGACTATCCATTAACTCAGTCCACCATGCCAACTGACCATGTCCCTCAGTGCCACATCTACCCTTTTCTTGAACACTTCCAGGGACAGTGACCCTACCACCTCCCTGGGCAGCCTGTGCCAGTGCATTACCACTCTTTCTGAGAAGAAATGTTTCCCAATACCCAACCTGAACCTCCCATGGCACCACTTAAGGCCATCACCTCTCATCCTATCGCTGTTACACGGGAGCAGAGGCCGACCCCCACTCACCACCATCTCCTTTCAGGCAGTTGTAGAGAGCCATAAGGTCTCCCCTGGGCTCCTCATCTCCACACTGACCCATCCCAGCTCCCTCAGCCGCCCCCCATCAGATGTGTGCTCCAGACGCCTCACATCTCCATTGCCCACCTCTGGACACACTTCAGGGCCTCAATGTCTTTGTTGTAGTAAGGGGCTCAAAGCAGAACACAGCGCTTGAAGTGCAGCCTCACCAGTTCTGAGTTTCCTCCATCTTCAGATCATTCACCTTCTCAGTTTCTATCTCCCTCTGGATCCCTTCTCTTTCCCCTCGCTGGCACCAGCTCTATGACCACTTCTTTCCCCCTTTACACTTCTGTTTTCTTTCCAAACATCTCAGTCTCGGGTGGCTGATGTTGTGCACACACATTCCTTTGCCAGGATCCGTTCAACTCAAACAGCAGCTCCAAGTGCCAAAATCACTTATGCTGTGCCCTCAAGCCGAGGTTGCTCCAGCACTGTGTTTTGTCCATCCTTTCTACTCCTCTTGCAGGATATGAGCAACTCAGCTAAATGCAGGAGCAAGGGGAAGGTGTCTCGGAAGGCCAGCTGTCAGGCCAGGCTTAGCGGCTGATTGAGCTGAATTAAGTTCTCTGCCTCCTGTTTATTTCTTTAAATGACAGAAGGCCTCCTTGTACTTCCTGGTCAGGCTTGTTAAGCTCATGTCTGGCAATGATTTGTATTGATTTGACAGGCTTGCTCATGCTCGCAGATCTGCTCTGACCACTGAGAGTTGCTTAATTACAACAAAGAGACGAAGAATTTCTGGGAACCTGAAAGATCCATCCCAAAGGATCTTTGAATAAGAATGAATGCAGAAAAACAGTGCCATTCTGCAGAGTTACATCACAACATCCTCACAGAGAAAGCAATTACTCCAAAGAGCAGTAAGCAAGGGGAAATGGTTTCACACTGAAAGAGGGGAAATTCAGATTGGATATAAGGAAAAGTTTTTTTCAATAAGGATGGTGAGGCACTGGAACATGTTGCCTAGAGAGGTGGCGGATGCCTGGTCCCTGGAGACACCCAAGGTCAATCTGGACAGGGCTCTGAGCACCTGATGTTGCTGTGGGTGTTCATTGCAGGGGTGCTGGGATAGATGACCTTTTAGGGTCCCTTCCAACTCAAATGATTCTGTGATTCTATGATCATACAGAAAACTTTCCACTAGGCGATCTGATGGAGATGCTATTTTTCCCCCAAAAACAAAGACAACCACACTACCTACATGTCCCAACCATGGTGCATCCCCCTGGGGCAGCAGGATTGTAATGAGGAGCTGGGTTGGCCAGGACAAAGAGGATGCTATCCCCTCTGCAGTGTGCAACATCCTCGTGCTCACCTCTCCTCCCCAGCTACCCCAGGGCCACAGTCACCCTATTTGATCCTTGCTAATAAATAGGAAATATCAGACTGAGCACTCAGGAAGTGGCAGCTAAGCACTACTCGAGAAACTACATTCACTGGATATGGAGAGAAAAAAAGCATTCATTTGGAAGCACGGCCTGATTTCCTCTCCACTTCCATCAGTTTTCCAAACTCTTCCAGTAATATACTAGCTTTCAAAGTAAGGTCACCTCCCTGTCTTTTTTCAACAGGTTACACAGACTGTTAAATACATTTGTCCCTCCTCTCCTTGTCTGTTCTCATTTGCTTGAAGCAGCATCTGAACTGCACCTGTTCCTTCATCAGCTGGAAGGTGCATACATATATTGCAGAGGATACTACTCCTTGTGCATGCTGCTTCGGGAAAGCTCAGGCAGTGCTTGCTGGTCACAGGAAGATGGTTAACTGGTACTTGGCCTTCTGATTACTGATGTAAAGAGTGATATCTGGCTCCCTAAAAGATCTTAAGTGTCCCAAAGGTGAAGAAAAATTAGGCTGAGAGTGGCTTCTGTGCTGATGGAGCCTTTCCATTCACCTCCGCATGGTTCTGATTGATCCGCCCAGATGAGCTGAGATACACCCAGGTGTCAAACCAGTGAGCTTGGGTTGTAAATCCCTCAGTGGGAGAACAGGGAGCCTCTCCCTCATCCCAAGCTGTTGTCTTTTTCAACTCAGATGCAGAAGTCGGACAGGAAGGTACCGCTGGCTGAAAGCACTTGGGAACTCCTGATGACTGTGGGCTGGTTTGAAGGTGGGAATCTGAAAGCTTTGATGCCACTTTGCTGCTGCAAAACAAACTCAACCCACTCCTTCAGCACTGGAGAGATCTGAACAAAGCATCAGCTCAAAAAGCACTTGATGATATTCCCATCCATCATTTTCTGTCCCTTTTTTATTTATTTCCCCCAAACTGGGGGACGTTGATTACCCAGTCTAGAGACTTGCATAGATCAATAGCTGTTTTCAGAAGGGTATTGTGCGAAGCTTAGGTTTATTTTGTAATGGGGAAGAAATAGGGTGTCAATCAGACCTTTGGATTTTCCTGTCAAGTCATTGCAGTGCTCAGTGCTGAAGTTAAAAAACAAGTTTTAAAAAGAGAAATGGTAGAAATGGCCAAGTGGGCAGGAAATGGGTGTTTTGCTTTAGGGGAAAGGAGCCAGCAAGGAGAGAGGAATGGAAGCAACATGGAGATGATGCTCACCCTGAGATCCACCCTAACAACTTGCCATCCACTTCTGCTTTTCCTGCCACATTTTTTCCTTTCCTATAGCACTTGGTTTCACACAGCTGAGGGAAGAGAGGAAAGAGGAAGAGATAATCCTTTCACGCACACATGCACCCTGGTTAATTAGACACCACCTATGTGCTGCTGCAGGACAAACAAAAAACAGCAGAACTTGAGGGTGAAGTGGTAACATCTATCTAATTTGTACGGAGAACCAATGCTTTAGAACCACCTCTTGGTTTCATATAGCCTGGAGCAGCAGACAAGAGGTCTGTCCCTTATCAGGAATCTCAGAAGAAAGCATTGCCTGTGTTGGGATTTGCAGATGAGAGTGGCAGCAGTCCCCAAGCTGCCCATCTCTTGTATCTAGTACAGCTACCAAGGGAAAACACCTATAAAACCCACATCTGGAATTTGATACAGTAAAACTAAAGCCTTCACCTCGCGCGGGTTCTCGCAAGAAATTCTGCTTCAGCAAATAAATACTTTGGACGTCCCTCTGTACAGCTGCTTCTTTAATTTACATCTCCTGTCCAGACCCGACTTTATTTAGCATCATGCCATATTGGTACTGCATTTCTATTACTCTTAAACTGCATGCCCCTGTATGTGGCACAGCCTGTGCAACTGCTCTGTACCGCGCTCCAATTAAACCGCATACCGAGAACATGTTGACATTGTTAAGGTTAATGACCTAATGATGAGCACCAGGAAACAGGTTTGCAATAAAATGCTCTGTACTGATTGCTTCCATGATGAATGCGAACAATATGTTGGACTGGGAACAATATGTTAAACAATATGTTGTGGTTTATCAATGTCACGGAGCAGAGCTTGCCGCAGTGGCTGCTGTCTGGGGATGCTCAGGAGGGTCACTTTGAGATGAACATGAGAACAGCCCATTGGGAAGGGAAAAGAGCCTGATCCTGCCCAGCACTGGGTTTATCAGACCCAGCATGGGAACACAGCTTGGTGACACCTGCCACCAGAAATGAGCCACCTTCTAAAAGGCAAATTTAAGATAATACACGGACTACAGTTTAAGGCGAAGCAGATTTGGTGCTCCTGAGAAAAAGGCACAATGAAGTAGACATTAATACAAAAGAATGGCTCAGCTGTTGTGTGAATAGATATAAATATTTCAAGAGCTGAAAAGCAGGCTTCCTAAAAAAGTATCTTCTCCATGGAAAAGTTTAATTTCTTTGGGGGGAGAAAAGGGAAAAAAAAAAAGATTTTTAATCCTCAGAACTCTTGTTTGGAGATGTTTTTTGCAGGAGCTTGGTGCAGGTGGTGCAGAACCTCAAAAGGCTGCTCTCTGTGTCTTCAGGGCATAATCCCAGAGAGCCCAGAAACAAGGCTGCTGCTGTCATGTTCCCCAGTTGCCTGTCCAACACCACCAAACCCTGCAGGAGCAGCACCCACAGGAATCAGCTTCTACCCAAAACACAAACTCCCAGAAGCCAAGTTAATTAGAGTTGCATTAGCATCAAGCGACACAGAAAGCAGGGCACATGCTGAGCTGCGTGACTCCCCAGCAGCAGCCACCTCTGCTTCCCTCTGGGTTCAGCAGAGCCACCAGGGAAGCGATGCCCACAGGAACAGGCTTGGGAGAGCCATCAGCTGGGCAAGGGCACAAACCCTCCAGGCAGAAAACCTGAACTTGAGACCTTCAGAAACAGAGAAATGCTGAATGTGAGGAAACAATGCCTCGCAGCTTAAAAACGATAAAAGATGCCACTTCACAACAGTGCATGTGGCATTATTCAAAAGTAGAGAAATAGAGATAGGCATATAATTAACTCCCTACTAGCTTGAAGCTATTCCCCAATTTTAGGGCTTCAGTATGAAAAGGCCCTCACTAGGAAGAGCCCAGAGGAACAGATGTACTCACTAGGCAAATTCCATGTGTAGGGGCAAGACATTGATGAAGCATCCTTGGCCTCCCATCCCATCCCATCCCATCCCATCCCAACCCATCCCATCCTATACCATCCCATCCCGTCCCATCCCATCCCATCCATCAATCTGTCCAAGCTACTTATCAAGAGGTATGACTGATATTCAGTACTGCCATGGAGGGCTTGGCTTCGCCTATCTCCACCCATCCTGTGACCAATGGGAGAACAGCCTGAAGACAACAATCCCTAATTGGCATTCTCATCCTCAGAGTGGAAAACCCCACCATCAGGACCCAAGGACCTCACAGACTGAGGACCCCTCCTGCTGTCCTAGTACAGCTGCTCTGTTTTGATCACCATGGGACACTGTCAGAATCCTATCACTGTGGCCACCTCCTGCTCCGAGCCATATAAATACAGAGACCCCGCATCCAGAACCCCAGTTGCTGAAGCAGACAGTGGCAGCTTGTCTCCACATGAGACATACAAAATGGTTTTCTTTTGATGATAGGATGGGCCATCCACCTGTGAAGGTGAGGTGGCTGATGGAAAGGAGCTTGCATGGACAATAAGCCCATGCAGGTGGACCAGCCTGACAGTGATGAAGAGCCCATGGAGGTGGATCCACCTCTGGAGGAAGACTTGATGGAAGTGGACCCCCTCCATTGAGGCAGACCAGTCACAAATCCATCACTGTCAGACTGACCATGAAGAGACTGCGCCCAAACAACACAGGGGCACCAGGATCCATCCAGCTCCCTCCTAACAGCTGCTTTTATGCCAGTGCTGATCCTCCCATCTTGTAAGTTTCACATAGAGCCTTCTTTTCCCAGATATTTACGAAGGCCGCATGCAGGCTCCTGTTCATCTCTGGTGAAAATGCATAGCTACTGGTGGTGACTATGTTGAAGAATAGTGTTTTGTAGCTGAGAATTTGCTCTATGAAATAGTGTTCTTGTGTTCTTTGTAGCTGTTGTAGTTTCCATAGAAATAAATATGAGGCATTCTTTTTGGAGCAACTTACATGTTTTATATGAGATCTAAGACAATTCCTCTTCACTCAGTGCAGCCCAGGAAAACAAAAAGGTTGGATGCCCATGCCTTAACTGAATTAAAGATGTAATATTTAGTAATAGGAGTACCTCTCCTTCCCCACAGACCACCTTTGTGTCAAGGGACTGGGTGAACTTATTTGCAGCTCTTGTGTTCTTAACAAACAAGAACTATTTAGAGTGTTGAACTGGGAGTCAAGAGCCTGTCTTTCTGCTCCTAGGTCTGAGGTAAGAAAAAATCACTCAGCTCAGTGATCCAGGAAAACGAATGCCCTACATTCTGGTAGAAAGCTGGATAAACTGGATAACTGTTTCAAATGTTCACCTCATAGATCTCTGGTTCCGTGGTCACTTAGAAGCTCTGAAAATACTATTCTGCATGTACCAGAGTGAGATGGATTTTAGGCACTTCTATCTCCAACGCATGAGAGACCTTTCTATGAGAAGTTCCTCATTAGCACCTTTAATTTTGGTTCTCTGGAAGCTGAGCTATTCTAGGAACCCTGGCTCCAGTGGCAGGTGTGGAAGGGCTGATGAACCTCTGTGCTATCTGAGAGATCCGGGCTGACATGAAGCGTGTTGGTGCGATCAGAATCATATCTGACTCACAATGGAAAGAAAAAAATGTATTCTGCGTTGAGAAAATGTACTCTTTGTCAATACCAATCAAGTTTTAGAGCAACTAATTTAATTACAAATGAAAGAAAACAACAAAAGCCAGGGAAAGCTAGTTCTTTCCCAGGTGCATGAGCATGTCAGTTTGTTTCTAACTCATTTTGACTGGAGATATATCCTATACGATCTCTAAAAGTCATTCAAGTATTTGTAATTATGTTAGCTGAAACAAAGGCTTGGAAAGACTCTGGCTTTATGGAATGAATTTCAAAACCATCTTGCATGGATTTAGCTGTGATTACTATTAAAAACCAGTATGCTCCTAAGGGATAAAAGCCGTGAAAAGTGACCTCTGTCAGTTTGAAGCTGTCTGTGTCATCACATTTCAAAGTTACAGTGCTTCTAGGTTAACAATAAAACTTTCTGATGAGAATAAATAGGCTTGCAAAACACTAAGCCAGGTATCACCTTGCTTCTATTGTTCTGGAAATACAATGCCAGCTAATCAAAGCCCACATTCCATGTAATTCCTGAAAAACCTGCCTCTGGGTTGGTTGAACCCCCTTTGCTCCAGAAGATCAGGGGTTTTCATCTGTCAGTGGTCTTTTCATTTCCAGTGGTCTCAGCAGTTCTGAGGGTTCAACATAAACACTGCCACAGCCACGTGGGGGCACCTCATCATGGCCACTTATTCTGGAAGAGCCTGGGCATGCTGGTACCCCTAATCCAGGCAAATCCTGAGGGGATTGGAATTGAGTGGGACAGAGCTGAACTCCGGTTACTAGAATTGTTGTTCAGTCTACAAATGAAAAATGCATTCTCTGGGTCTTTCATGGGTCCGTTCCCTGAGCACTCTAATAGAAAGAATCCTGCTCCCACCAGCAGGCATCAGCAGAACTCATCATTTCTATCTTTCCACCTGACAGACATCAGGTGGGACTGGGCCTTGTGCAGGACTGGGATCCTTACGTGAAAGCCACCAGTGACCACTTTGATGTCTGCTTATCTACGGCTCTGCACTCTGGGAGGAAAGGGAATCTCACCCATTCCGGAGTGCTTGGGTATTTGCCTTGCTAATGAAGACAGTGCATGCTCACTTTTGATCTGCTGAGAAATGGGAAGTGAAAAATTAAAGCTGATTTCCCCCACTAATATTGTCACAGAGCATCACCGTGCTGTCTCCTGGCTGTGATTTATATGCACGCTGCTTCATGTGGGAGCTGGTGCCATTGAAAGACATCAGGCTGGTGGGTCTCGATGGATGCCTGCTTGTTAATTCCTGATGTCTGGTGCAGTCAACCCAGCCCAACCCAACCAGCCTGCAGTCCTCCATACCTCCATATTAGTCTGAAAACGGATCCCACCCCAAGGCCTTCTATAGGAAAAACCTGACATCAAAGTAGCCCCGCAGCCAGGAAATCCTTCCCTCTTGCCTGCTCTTGGTTTGGGTCTGTGAGGTGGAAGTTAATCACTCGTGAAGGGGTTTTTACCTCTCCAAGTCGCTTCCCTAGATGTAAGGTGACCTGAGCTCAGCACCAGTGGCTGTGAGCTCCCACTGCTCAGCCTGAAGACAGGGATTCAATCAAGGGTACATCCTGAACACGCTTCTGCCAGCACAGAGCGGCATTTGGACACAGGGGAGCCTCAGAACAATCCCATCTCCCTTTAATGCAGCAAATACCTCCTTCCTCTCACCCGGAGTTCAAAATCATGTCATAGCAGCAGAAATTGCTGTTGTTCCTCAGAACAAAAGAGACCAAAACCTTGTCCTACCAAGGTTCCTGGCAAAGGTGAAGAAAGGCAGACTTTGACCTGAACAGCCTTGGGTCTGATATAAAACAAGTCAGTGGAAAAACATCAGTGGCAGCATGAACGGACTGTACATCAGGCTCCTTGATCTGTAAGAACAAAGAGAAAACCAGGATGAAAGGTGCTAAAGCAGCAGAGGGACCCATTGTTTAGAGAGATACCTCTTTGTGTCACCGAAATGTCACTGGAGGACATGCAGGGCCATAGCCACAGGATGGTAAAAACAGGATCTCTGAGGCATGGGCTATTGGGTGTTTGTAGCATCTTTAAACAGACCCTCCCCATGGGAGGCACGAAGCCACCCCATATAGACTAGGGATGAGCTGTGGGGTCACAGCACCTGCCCCTTGTCCCGGTGTGCACATGACATTGGTGCAGTCCGACTGAGCTCCTTTTTGTTGACCAGATCCGTGAGGTGTGAAGGTCACCGCCTCACTTCACACGTCTCAGTGGAACTGTATTTCCACATTTAACCACTTCAGTTTGTCAATATTAACATCTGCTCCTATTTAACACCTGCCACTGCTCTAATGCACGTGGGTTTTGCACCCAACCCGGTGTAGTGGGGAGGGATGGAGGTTCCAGTTGTGCCCACTGGGCTCCCCAGTGCTGCTGGCTCCCACTCTCAAGGAGGAAGGACACACCGAGCTGCAGCTCTGCTCTGTGGGACCAGGCAATGGCCAGCACCAGGAGCTGCTGAGTGCTCCCAGGAGCTGCAAGCAGCAGCCCCAGCCACGTTCCTGCCATTTATCCCACGGATCAATTGTTTTCACTGCAGTGGGGGAGAAAAAAAATTACACAACTCCAAGCTGTGAACTTTCTGTCATGATTTCCCGTCGCCGGAGCTCGGCCTCCCTGGGGTCCTTGTTATTATGAAAAAACAACAGCGCATGAATGTTAGTCGCTCCAAATATTTGTGCGGCTCACGATTCAGTGCTCATTCACCGAACGCTTTAACAAACACGTAATTTGGCCGTGACAGCTGAGTCACAGCAAGGACTGGCCTGATGATGTAAACCCTGTGGCACAGAGTGCTCCCAGAGCTGAGCGTTGCTGCGCTTCGGGGTTCTGGCATTGAGTTTTTAGTGTCACTCTACCACACTGCTCACCAGTGCTGCACCAGTCCTGCTCTCCAGTATTTCCTATTGCCCAGCAGCAGCCTTCCATGCTCCCCTGCACAAGGGGCAGTGCTTCACATAACCGATGGTACAAGGATGCTAATGAAGCAGCAGGGGATATCTCTGCTGCTGGTGGCCAACCCTGAGCTCAGCCAACAGAGAACTCATTGGGCTTTGGGGCTCAGGCTAATGCTGGCTACAGAGCATGGCTCTTGATAGTCAGATAATAATTTCAAGTGTTATTCCGGCACTGTCTACGTGGCGCTGTGAACACAAGGTGCAGGACAACTGGGAATGGCAGATAAAGTATGAATCGACACCAAAGCAAACCCAGATGTTGCAATTTCATTCTCACTGGCTTTCATTTCCCCATGCCTTCACGTTTCCTGGTTGTTATTGCGAGCAGAAGGGAAGATATAAAATTGCAGGAGACTGAGCCTGCTCCTGGAGCAGTGCCTCACTGTTCTGCGTGCTGAGGGGTCCAAAACACATGCAGATCCAGGGGAAGGCACAAGTGAACTGAAATCAGCTTCCATGGGGTCTTTGAGACTCATCTGCTGCTGTACATCACTGCCTGCAGCTATGGTGGTGGTGTCTCCTGTGACCAATACACAGCCATATAAATCAGAACAAAGGAAGAGAAGATGCAGCTGTTTACTGAGCCACTCTGTGACCACTGGGATGAATTCAAACTTTCTGCTGCCAGGTTTCTTCTGCTGATGAGAGCTCTTCATTTTTACATTCCCTTGAACTTCACAGGATTTCCTTTTCCCATGAGTAACGTGTCTCATGAAACCAACTTCCAACTGGGACATCATTACAAAGTCTCAAAACATCTCTTTTGTAGAAAAATCCCAACAGAAAAGAATCTGTACACTCTTATTTAGTTAACAGTGCAGACAATTACTTGCAGATACTCCAAACCATGGAAATCAGCCAAGCTCTGTGTCTTTAAAAGAGGTTTCAAGTATCGTGGTTTTCCACCTCCAAACCTCCTCACCCCTCTGGCTAGACAAGTATAATTACTGCTGATTTGCTTTACCTGTGCAGGTAAAATTCCATCAGTTCCTTATCATTTCAAATAGCTGTCTGGAAATTCCATTGTTTGCTTAATATCCCTTCATTTGTTTAAAACAAGCTTCATGTCTATTCAACAGTGCCTGCTTTGTGAGAATTTTACAGACTACTAATTCCATGCAGACAATATCCACTATAAATAGGAATGACTGGTCACCATGTGAAGCCATTACAGTGTAATGTACATCTCCTAAAGAGGATGGAAAAGAGAAAATAGAATGAAAAAGAGAAAGAACCTCCCTGATTAATAAATGGCAGGATGATGGCAAACCTCCATCTCTGCACAGTGGTAGAGGGCTGTAGAACAGACAGCTACAGCTAAGAGAGGTGATGTGGAGAAGTTCAAAGTGCTAGCTCAGGCCGCTGATCTCGATGGAAGCAGAAATTTCAGCAGTTCTAAATGGTTTCTACTTCTCTATTTCCAATCCTAAATGGCTTTTTCTTCTCTGTTTCCTCCAGTGCCACTTATTAAATTAGAGCCTTTCATATACAATATTCCATCTGCCTTTTTCTGGAGCACCAAGATCCTTTCGTAGATGAGCTTATCGTATGCTTTCTTTTCTTCTTCACTACGGGACTGGAAGATATTGGGAGATATCAACTATAGCATAAGCCAGGGCAAGCATTGTGTAACATTGTCATCAGGAAATAACAAGTTCACACATCCAGGTCCCATAGCCTCTGGGGAACAAGTGATACCTTGATTCAGAAACACAAATCTAAATGGTTGAAGTGTAAAATATTGGAGCAAAAAGCTCCATTACAGACTATAATGAGAAACAGAATAGAAATCGCCAAAGACCAGATAAGATTCTCTGAGAGCTAGCTGTACGATGCTGGGAGTGATGGCTACAGCCCTGAGAAACTGAAGGTGTAATAGGAAGGTTTTCAGCAAATGACTGAATAACATAAAGACTGAAGGATTAAAAGCTGTTGGTACAGTGCAGTTCAGCACTGGAGGAACAAAAGGGGAAAAAAAGGCCATTCTGATAGCTCTTGTGCAGATTTTCACAGGACTGGAAATAAAATTGTAGTGTCTTATCTTCCCTTCCCCACACCTTGCCACGTCCTTCTGCCCTTGCTGGTAAAAGCAAAGTAAGTGTTCAGAAGATATTCTCCAGAAGGTGAAAACAATACACTATAGGACACCAAGGGGGTAATACCCAGACCTACCTTCGCGTGGATCTACACTGGGCTTCACAATTTCTCCTTCCAGATTGTAGATACACAAGGTCAGGCAGGAGGGGCTCTGAGCACTGATGGAGCTGTGGGTGTCCCTGTTCATTGCAGGGAGTGGGACCAGGTGGCCTTTATGGGTCCCTTCCAACTCAAAGAATTCTACGATCATCTCCTACAGCCCAGTGACTAGTTCCTGCATACTCAGTGGCCTCTGACTACTGAATATCCTCAGATGTGAGAGCAGCAACAGATTTTCGACAGATTTTCCCTCTCCCTCACCCACCAGAAACAAGAAGCAATGTGGAAATGAATTCATGTAAGCATTCAGGCCTGCAAATTGCCTCAGTTGGACTTTGCCTTAGAAGCAGACTCAATCCCTCGCAGCATTATCCTGTTTCAGGCCACTGGGTAATCTGTCTCGCAATCAAACATCTCATCTCTGTCTGATACAGCTTTCTTTTGGCATTACTCGCAAACCGGAGACAGCACCTCAATGCAGATGTTGTCAGGGTGAATTATTAAAAGAGGAAAGATCTTCAGAAAGAGATTTTGGAGTTGATGCTGAACTTGTCCCGACTGCAGCCCCAGCACTTTCCGGTTGTCTTCAGAAAACTGGAGATGAGGAAGGGTGAGATTTGCTGGCGCCTGGGCTGATGGCATTGAGTGCCAACAACATTCCTGGGCTGAGGGCTGGCAAAGCTTCCATGGGCTGAGGGCCTTACTGTGATCAGATAGAAATGCTCCCCACGAGGCAGGAACACACACACAACAAATTTCCTAATGGTGACAAATCCCAGCCCTAGCAGAAGGCTAATGAGGGAAAACCTCCCCACATACTGTCACTGCAGCTCTCTGACACCTTCGTGGGAGGTAAAAGCAGACGTTGTATGGGAAGGGCCCCACATTCCTTACTGTGAGTAATATTTACAGGACACAGCAGTGCTCCTTGAGTCCTCTTTTCAGATAATTGCCCTCTGTTTACTGCTGAAACATTCCCAGCAGACATTGATTTTCAATGCTGCACTAATCATTCCTATTACTCCCCGAACACCGCTGATCCATAGACTCACTGCAGACTTTAAGAAGAGTTTTTCAAAAAGCAGCAGAGCCCTACCTAATACTCCTGGTGCAAACCCTTGCTGCTTGACCACCTCCAGCAGAATTCCAAGCAGGAAGGTGACTAAGGTCCTCGTGTGTAGCTCTGATGGATAAAACTAACCCCATCAGAAGAAATAGAAAAGGAAAGGTCTGCAAAAGAAATGCTCAGCAGCACCAGAACATCACGCTCTGTTCCGGATCTGGGAGCTGTGACTCGAGAAGTTGACACAAGTGCCTGGATTTTGCCCCAGCAGTGGTTTGGCAGTGCTTTGCGGGGACTCATCCCACACCATCAGGTTCCTTTTTACCATTCCCAATGCACAGCAAAAAGTAAATGTGGGTCTCCTGAGTAGGACTTGGAAACAAGGAAATAAGCTTTTATCATCTGTTCCTTTTTGTAAAACAGGGCGAGAGAAGACGTGGAGTGACTACAGAATGACCTCTTCTTCCCCAGTACCAGACACACTGTGCTGATAGTGATGATCTTGGAGATGGGAGTTCAGCAGGGAAAGATAAGTGGGTATTTCATTGGAGGAGTATTTCTCAGCTTTGCCTTCCATGGGATCCTCCTCCTCACAGTTTTCTTCACCTGTACTTCAAAGAGAGAGACCAACATGTCAATCTCAAATAGACATACTGACG
Organism: Numida meleagris; assembly: GCF_002078875.1. Lineage (NCBI taxonomy): Eukaryota > Metazoa > Chordata > Aves > Galliformes > Numididae > Numida > Numida meleagris. The sequence continues at coordinate 2,173,085 of NC_034426.1, forward strand.
TCTTAACCCGAACTTTTCAAAATGCCCGGTGATTTTAAATAGGAGATAAATTCCAGGAGCAAAACAAAAAAAAAGTATCATAGGATCATAGAATCATAGAATGGTTTGGGTTGGAAGGGACCTTTCAGATCACCTAGTTCCAACTCCTCTGCTATAGGTAGGGACACATCCCTCTCTCTTTAAAGGATGCTCAGTGTGGCCATTTAAAGACCAAATCACAATAAACCGTAAACCCAATAAGTCACAGGTAAGGGTAAAGCCCTCTTTTTCCTCAATGAATAGCCACACTGTATGAAATCATACTTCACCTATTGTACAGAAGCACACGCAGAGAAACATACAGTCATCAAAATGTGTAATGAGCAGAACTTGCATGGGTTTTGCCAAAAGCCTGTAATGAATTAGTAATCCCCTGCAGAAATTAGAACACTCACATTCCTCGATAGATGAAAGAATGGCTGAAAGTTGTGGCAAAATGCTTTCGTACTTCAAAATGCTCTGCAGTAGCAAAAAAAAAAAAAAAAAAAAAGAGATGAAATGAATATGAACAAATTTTCATGAGCAGTGTGTTCCTCTTTGATCAGCTCTGCTAGGTAATAAACACTATACGCACATGTACATAACCGCTAATTGAACCAGCTGTATGCTTTAATAATTGCAATTGACTGAAGAGGCTTTCAGTGGTTATTTTCCCAGGCCCCCTCTCCCCTGCACATTCGTTACATTTCTTGTCTTATTTGCTCACATTTCAATTTTAAATCCCGCCACTGGTAACATGACAGCAGCGCTTTCATGAGGCCGCCTCGGCCCGGGGAAGGCTGTCATCGCCAGCACGCTGATCCCGGGGAAGGGAGCCTGATTAAAAACCTCATTGTGTCAGGCAGGCAATCAGATGTTCATTATCCTATGACACACGACTACTGAAATGGAACATTCACATATTTTAAACTTGAGAGATTTGTACTTTAATATAATTATTTTTGAAAGATTCTTCATCAGAAAGGTTAATAAGAGCAATATAGGTTAATAACAGCACTAAGGCAGCTGACATAATCAGATAATTGACCTTATTGATATGTTAAGTGCCCTATGCTTCACCTTGGGATGTGTGACTGCTCTCCACAGTCAATTATCTTATAATGATGCCTGCTTCTTAAGGTCTTATTGCTCGAATATTGGACTTCATCCAAGGTTTTTGGTTCACCCCCTCCCTCCTGGAAACCGCCTCGTGTTGGATTTCTGCTCCACTTTCACTAGAACTATGCAAAACTGTAACAGGCACTTTCCACAAATATGCTGATGCAGAGAGCGCCGTTGATTGCCCATAAATTCAGATTGTTTCCTTTCACGGCACGGGGGTGGATTGGGTTTTGTGCCTGTGGTGGAGCTGGGAGGAGGGCAGGACTGCTGGGTGAAAAGGGACGGCCACTTTCCTCCCTTACTGTCCCCCCCACAGGTAGGCGTCATGGCCCTGCTCAACCCTGTGTCCAATTCCCACCTTCACTGCCCAGTGTATCCGCTCCAGACTGTTGAATTTTGCAAATCCCTGAACGAGGCTGAGAAACAGAGCAGAGGCACCCAATGAATGGCCTCTATCCTGCATTGCCTGAGGAAGATCCTGCTCTTACTTGGCTTAACCCCAGCCCTTAACCATGAGAGGTGCTCAGGATGGATGCCCGATTCAAGGAAAGTCGGGGACAGAGCTCATAGAGTTCAAAGGCTCTGGGAAGACCTCACTGCAACCTTCCAGTACTTGAAGGGAGCTTATAAACAGGAGTAAGAGCTACTTGGTACATGGGCAGATAGTGATAGGACAAAGGAAGATGGCCTTAAACTAAAAGAGGGGAGATCTCGGTCAGATGTGAGGAAAAAGCTCTTTACTCAGAGAGCAGTGAGGCACTGGCACCGCTGCCCAGAGCTGTGGGTGCCCCATCCCTGCAGGTACCCAAGGCCATCGTTGGGTCCTGGGCAGCCTGATTCTTCTTTTCACTCTCTTCTTCCCAAGTATCATCCACACGCAGTGCCTCAGCCCCGCAGCATGCTCTAAACCATTCCATTTGCTCCACACTGGATCCTCTTGTCGCCTAATGGGCTTAAAATTGGGGTAATATTCAGCTAGAAGGCATTAGCTGATTCTGTGAAAGGCATGGCACAAATCGAGCTCCTGCGCTCTGAGCAGAGTTGGGCTGCGGCGCAGAGGCCAGCAAGGACAGAGATTTACTCTGCAACCACTGTGAAAATGAGGGCTGCAGAGGAAGCCATTATCTCCGAGGCATTTTCTCGTTCTTTCCCAGCAGAGCACTGGAGCATGCCGCGATGTTTTCCCCTCTAACAGATGCAAATGGCAGGCTGGGATAACACTGTCCTGCCAGTTAATAAATGCGGTGGCAAAACGGAGCAGTGGGCTGCGGTGGGCACCCCCTGGGCAGGGCTGCGTGGGGCTCCTCACGGGAATGAGAAATGAAGGCTCGTTCTGCAGGACTGATTAGGAAACCAGCTCTCTGCAGCTCTACCTGATGGGACTGCTCTGATCGCTGTAATTCAGCAAATGAAATTTAATCTGTGTGAGTTCCTATTGGTTAATATCCAAACAGGGATGGCCTCGCCGCAGCCTTAGCCCAGTAGCCCAATTCAGTCGCACAGACGGGGTATCTTCTGTAATCTCAGGCACTCTGAAAGCTTTGGGGATGGATCTGCTGAAAGAAAATTGCCTCATCCTGGCAGCAGCGCTTTGAGTAAGACAACGCGGTGCATAGTCACTCCACGAGCCAAGCAATGAAACCACAAAAAGTGGATTAGGCCAAAGTAAATCAAAATAGCCAAGGAAATCCTAAAATAGTTTCCAGCTACATTTCTGTCAATCTCCTGCCTGCAGGGCAGCAGGCTCTGCCGTTCCCTCGGACACCATGCCAGCCAGTCCCTTCAGCTCCATCCCAACATTGGTTTTTCATTGCCACGGACCGAGGACAGCCAGCCAGCGTTGGCTTGCACTGTCCCCTCACCTCACTGCCTTCCACATGTTTTTAATAGTCCGTCCTCAGATCGCTGAGAATGTCTGGGAAAATGTAGATGCCTCTGATTAAAGTGATGGGGAAGAAGGGAGCTGATGTGGTGCTCTTAGCTGCTTTCCAGCCTGCATGGAAGCACCTATCACAAGGCAATCATGTCTGGTCCAGGCAGAGTATTTAAGATAGCAGGAGACTTGCAGTTGTGCAATATGCTTTAAAGTGTGCAGGAAAAGAGACTCTGCACACTAATACACATTCACATTTGCGGCACTCTCCAGCGATAAGGTTTTACAGCCCTTCCCATAACATTATCTATTAGCAGACGCAGAGCATCCGAGCAGAACAAACTGTTTTAAAGGAACCAAAGAAATAAAAAATAGAAGCTCAGAGCAACACGTTCTGCTTCTGATCCCTCACACATGGGGCCAGAAAAGTGGGACTGGCCCTGCTCAATAGATCATGATGATGTATGGGGCAGGAGAGAGGCACATTCAGAACATGTTTGACCAAGTCAAGTTTCAGGGTGTATTTGTGCCTCGTAGACAACATGAGTTGGAAATAGCCTGCTGCTTTAGGCCTGCTCTGAAATGCATTCTCAGAAGGAGAACTCCTGTGGGTTGCTGTGATTTTTTTCCCCTGCCAATTCTTGGAAGAAATTGGCCTGAGAAGCTCAGCTTGCCCCCAGTCCAGAGAGCTGTGCTCCCAGGCAGGGCACTGATGTTCCCCCACGACCATGTGCCTCTGTTAATGCCCAGTAATTCCCACCAGCTCAGGGGAGCATCCCCAGTGCCCAATGTATGCAGGGACAGGGAGGGCACATCCCTCTTTTGAAAAGCTCGGGTGGTTGGTCTGGTTGATTAATAATAAACTGGGAGCTACTCACTGCATATCTTGGCCTCTGCCTGCAAGCTGTTGTGGCTCAAGGGAGAGTCTGCAGGGCTGATCTTCCCATGAAGATGGGAAGGGGGGATGGTGGCCCCTCACCAGAAGGGGTAAGAGCAGAACTGCTCAGCTGTCCTTGTCCCCGATGGTGCTCGTGCTGGGTATTGAGTAGAAGCAGCATTAGACCAACCCAGAATAGCAGGGAAAATCCCAGCTTTTCTCCGTGGTTAAACAATAAGCCAATTGAGCTGCATCATGCTGTTTTAAAGCAATATAAATATGGCTGAATTCACAAAAAGTATCGACCGAGCTCTCACAGAAATCACTGCGGGCTGCATTACAGGAGAAGAGCAGCTTGTGTCCCACGCAGTCTGTGCTCCAGCACTCTGCTGGACTGGAGTTCCCGGAGCAGCCTGCCCTGAGAAGCCAGCGAGCACCTTGTCACCTGGCAGGGTGGAGAAGAAGGAGAGAAGCCACAAACTAAGTTATTTTGCTTTGTCCCCGTGGAGAAAAAGGCTTCAATTAGAGCCGAGCCCTAATTAGGCATGAAGGAAACCTGCGAGTGCCCGAATCCATGCGAAGCATTTCAGTCAGCGATCGCACTGCATCAGACATCAGGGAATAAAAAGACAAAGCACAGATCCCCAAGGAACAGCTTCGGTTATTTCCACTGCTTACAGAACTGTTTGGCTTAGGCCAGGCAGAACCTACTGAGCAACGACTCCCATTTGCCTATTTTACTGCATCGACTACCAGGACATTTATGACAGATTACAAATAATACATCGCAGTGATTAATAAATAATGAAGTGAAGCATTGTGCAAACTCTGAGCAGAATCCATGTCCTCTTCTGAAGTTCTACAGCAGAGGCAACATTTGCAACTGCATTTCAGAAAATACACTAATTGTAAAAAAAGTTGAAAAATACCAGTGTCATAATTAGATTTTCCATTAGGCTTGTGTGGCATAATTAAAAATGTAATTTCTCTGCAAGCACATAGCAGTGCTCTAGGAACAAGGTGTCACTGCTTATTAGGGGCATTTGCAGTACTTTAGCTAACCACATAAATTGATTAAGCACTAAACTAGGCTATGGAGCCTAATTGTTATGAACAAATACCTACTTACTGCATGCAAAAGGACACTTTGCCCTCCCTGTTGGAAAGCCTAATTTATTCTGACGATGACTAACATTATTGTTGGATGCCGTTTGGTTCTGTTCTCAGCTCCAGACACCCAAATGCACCCTATGCTGACAGATGAGATGTGGGATGGGACGGGAACCAGATGGGAGTGGGATGCTGTTGGCAGCCCCTGGCTGTGCCCCTGCCCTCTGCAGCCTTCATCCAGGGGCATCTCCATGCCCTCTGCAGACTGCAGATTGCAGTAGCTTAACCCTCCTTTGTAAAGTCCTGCTTGACACTCCTCCCCGTGTATTTCTTCCTGAGATGTACAAAGGAGCAGAGGGGAGCCAGTTGTTAAAATCAGATAAGCTCCTTTGAAATTCCTCGCTGCTATTATTAGCCAGCTTTGACATATTTTTGCTCGAGCAGGCAGTTGTGATGCGGGTAAGCCTGGGTTAGAAATCTGCGCTCTGGTTATCAGAGCATGTGGGACACTCAAGCTCTGGAAAGGTCTGGGAAAAAAAAAAAAAAGTATTGAGTTTATATTTCCAGGAGGGTTTTCTGTGGTGTTTAAAAAGCCCTATAGCACTGAAGGGATGAGCGACGAGCTTCTGGGACAGCTCACCCAGCTGACACCCAGGCAAGTGCTCACCCACCATTCAGCCCCATTCTGGGACGGAGCGGCTCAGTGTTGGCACATAGCACCTGAGAGATGGGGCTGCGTCCCAGCAGGAACTTAAATACAGCTCTGCAAGAAGTAATTGGAGGCTGGCGGGATCTGGAACAACGCGCCCGTGTCCCAGCGCTGTGATTTCCTACTGTTGTGCTTGCATAAAGCCCCCTCAGCTTTCCCCGCTGACAAATGAGAAGACAATCTGGCCCAGCGTGTTCATTGACAAGCTCTGCAAAAGAAACCTCAGGAATTTTTTTATTCCTCCCACATTAGGAACGTAGGGAACATACAGAGAAATTTACCATCGCATAATGATCCCTATTATGCAAAGCGAAGCTGACAAAATTTCCATCATTACATCCCTGACAAGTGCTCAGAACTGCGGGGGATTTCAGGCTTTCTTTTGAAAGAAAAAAACCTGCAGAGTAGCTTTAATATCTTAAATATGGAGCAGGAACTTCGTCCTCTCCCTATTCACAAACACCTTAAATACATCTCCTTCCTTCACAGCTCATTAATCCCTACTCCTCTGCTCTTCAGACATTTAAATTCTTCCCACAGATCTACAGCAGCAGAGGTATTTATATCGTGTTTAATCAGTGCTCGCCAGCCCTGAGCAACCCTCATGACCTTACTTTTTTGAATGACCAAAGCTTGCTATGAAATCAGCTGAGTGAGGGCCTTCCAGAGCCTGAAGCCCTTGTACCTGTTACAAACCTTAGTATCCCCCCACGCCTTTTCTCCTATTTGTGCATCCAAAAATGCCATCAAATCAAACCACAGAATCGTAGACTATCCCGAGTTGGAAGGGATCATTGAGTCTAACTCCAGCCTCCACACAGGACCATCCAAAAAGGTTTGGTTATCACCGATGCAAAGCCCAGATCCCACCTTAGGCATCAGTACAGCAGCACACCAATACACCTAAATATCAAAGAAATGTGTGCCAAGGAGGATGCACGTAGCACTGCTCCCACTTCTACTCTATTCCATATGTCTATATTTCCCCTCCTACCTCACATCTGCACTTTCGCTGCTCTGGTGGCCTTACCTGTCCCACCATGGCTCCTGTCAGCCTGGAACCCTTCTTGCTCTCTTTGCAGCCTCCTAGCAAGCTTTCTTCCCTCTGCTGCTCAGAAGAGGAAAGAGCAGAGGCTGAGGAAGTTAATGAACATCACACCGGGGTGACTGCTGCCAGCACTCCCCTCTCGTGCATGCTGCGGGCCAGGAACACATGTGAGCCCCAGAGCAGTAATTAAGGGATTTTAGGAGGATAATGCCCTCGAAGGTCTTTGGGAGATTGACACATGGTATTTCTTCTTAATAATGACTGTCCTGAAACATATCGGATCCGTGTGCTGCCGCGTTTCCGGCAATTTGTAAGAACTGTTCAATGTGTAGCCAGCTGGAACGCACAACAGCACATAATTGTTCTATTACTGCAGACTTCAATTGTTTCTCTTTTATTCATTAAATGGCCATTTATTGGAAGAAAGGTCCTTTTTTTAGATGCATTTTTATACAGCTCTAGATTGGACTTGCCAGGACTGAACAAGGGCAGACCTTCCTTTCTCTCACTCTGCTCTTGGAAGGAAAATGGGGAGCCCAGCGCTGGAATTTTTGTTGTTTCAATTGAGATGTTGAAAGCCTTTTGCATTCCGCACTGGAACAAAACCAAGGCCTTTTGAAACGTTGCATGGGAGTCAATGAGCAGGCCACCCACAGAGCCCGCGGGAGAGGCGAGAGCAAGGTCCGACCAGCACAGCTCTGAGCGTGTGTCCTTTGGGACAAGAGAGTGCCCAGAGAGCAGGACTTGGGGCAGCAGGACTGCTGTGGGTACAGGACGTAGGGCAAGTGACATCACTGACTGCACACTGCTTACTGTGCTCACCTGAAGTCTGGAGGCATGACAGCTGTCACCGAGGTCCCACGTGACCCTCAACGGAGGAGGAACAGTGTGAGTCCCAGCAAACTCACAGCAGCCAGGAGTCTGCAGTCCTTGGAAAAGACCTCACTGAAGTCCAAGGAACCACCATGCAGACCTGAAGGATGTGGCAGAATGACCACACTAACTTGAGAATTGCTTCCATTGAGTCAATATGACCAGGATTGGCACGTTTTACACTACAGAAGAGTCAAAACCCAAACCCAGGACCCCGAGTCCGAAATTCCTAATTCCCATTTCAACTATTGTTCCTCATTGAGGTCGGACTTGATGATCTCCAGAAGTCTCTTCCAACCCCTATGACTCTGTGATTTCCTCCATCAGAAGACAGAAGGTGGACCCTGGTATCAGAAACCAGTGCATTCCGCTCAGACCACACTACTGAGCAAGATAAGGCCGCAAAATAGTGCCAGGAGAAAATACCTCTTGCTCTCCTAGATTTTCTTTAAGCTATTGAAATGGCTAAAAGAAAGAAAAAAAAAGCAAGACTCAGTTGTTTCCTGTGCAAACGCAGTGCCAGACTTTATTTTTACGGGCTCTATTTATTGACTTTAGCTTTTTTTCCAGTATGCTGCACGGCGTTACGCTTGGCAGGAAGTCCTCTGAAGTGAAATAACATCTCTGAAAAAGTGGGAATTCTCACTGTTTGGCATGGTCCAAGAAAACTGCAGCCAAGCAAACTTCTGACCTCTCATGTCAGCCTCCAACCCCGGCCAGGGCTGACACTTCATCGCACACCTCGGTGCTCTGAAGTCACCAGAAGATGCAACACAGGATCTGATTCAGCACCTGAGCAAAGCCATTTTCTCCAACCTGATGACTTCAACTTTAGCTTTCTCCTAAGAACACCCATACGTTGGACATTAGGAAAAATCTTGTCTCAGAGAGAGTGGTGATGCATTGGCACAAGCTGCCCAGGGAGGTGGTGCAGTCACTGTCCCTGGAGGTGTTCGACAATGGTGGAGATGTGGCACTGAGGGACGTGGTTTAGAGTGGTCATAGACATGGATTGATAGTTTGGCTAAGATGATCATATTGGTCTTTCCATCCTTAATGATTCTACGATTTCCCAGTGTCCAAAACGCCATGACAAGCTGCGGTTTGTACCTTGTGCAATACCAATTTGTTCGCAGAGGTTCGAAAGAGCAAAGCAGGGCATCCAGTCTCACCAGCAGCAACTGGGAGTGAGTTGCAGCTGTGTAAGAGTTAGAGCTTAAGAGGACTCCAGGCACTAGCTGCACTTCTGGATCCTGCTCGCATCCAAGCAGACAGCTCCGAGGCAATCAGAGGCGGCCCACAGTGCTCACAGAAGAAGACGGAAGACAACTGAAGAGATTTATGTTGGATGGAATGACAAGCTCAAGAGTTTAACCGCACATGGCATTTCTGGATGCTTGCCAGCTCCGAGTTTAGTGTGTTTTGTGTACTTCACTCATAACTGTTTATTGTGACAGGTAAACACTTGTTTTGAAAGCTTGCAGGCGTACTATTAAAACAGAAGTGTTCCTGACACAGTCAAGCTGTGCTGTCAAATGTTTATCTTTTGAATGATGAATGCTGGCTTTTCTTCTTCCTCTCAGTCTGCGTGGAACAGATTTGCAGGCTCTCCCGCCTCGCTGGGGCTTGTTTCACCTGGGGGACCCAACTGAGGAGCCAGGGGAGCAGCCCTGCCATTACCGCCCACCTGCCCATAAATGAAGGGATGCAGAGAGTGACCAGGAGCAGCAGGGCAAACAAGATCAGCACCGCCTCCAACGGCAAAGGCAGATGCAGATGTTGAGTTTTAGAACCTAGCTGCAAGTTCAACGGGGGGGGACAATCCATCCTTCAGAGCATCTCGGAGGCACACACTTCACAGGTCAAAATCTGGAGATGATGTGATGAAAAAGTGACGGTAACAGATTTTCCACAATATTAATATCATTTCTCTCTCTCTCTCTCTCTTTTTTTTTTTCTTTTTCTCAAGAGTAAGAATCCAGAAAATCTGGAAACAGTTAAGTCACAGCGCTGGATGTATACACAGTCTGTGAAACAGCAGACAATCATAAAAGCTGTTGGCAAAAAAAGGAACAAAGAGTCTTTTGGGTGAGAATTAAGTTCTCCAGTTGGTGCAAATATGCTTGCTACAGAATGAAAAGAAAAGACTGTGAAAAAAAAGACAGCAATTTCTGCGTATCTCAGTGTAATTGCATATGTTACAAGGCTGTGGAATTCAGTGATGATCCCACGGGCTTTCAAGTGGATTTCAGATATTTCACAGCGTGTCAGTTGTAGATTGAGACATAAGACTTTGGGGAAAAAGCACCATCTTTGATTAGATGAAATAGCATCAGATTTCCATGAAAATACAAGCGCTTAATGAATTCATTGCTAATGCAGATCTGCTTCTGCTTTGTTCTGCTACAGTGCTGCTGGCACCATGAGTTTGCTGACCTGCAGAGGGTGTTGCATCGGGGCCAATTTAACCACGCCATTGGAAGGGCTACCTGCAGAGAGCACGTGGACCAGAATGAGAATCTGAGATTTCCCACTGATCCGAGAAAATCCTCTTTACAGGACACGCAAGGCATGGGATGCCTGCTGCAGGAGGCACCTGATGAAGCGCTCATCTCATACGGGAGTCAGAAAGTGATGGAGTATTCTTCGGGATGGTGGAAATATTAGGGATCAATTAGAAAAAAATAAAATAAAAACTGCTTCCAAAAAGACAGAAACATCAAAGCGCAAGTCCTTAGATAATATCTAGTTAAAAAAAGCAAAGGATCTGTAAATCCAGCGGGCTCACATCCCAGATCACCGCAGAGAGATTGGCCATACAGAAAAGCTGATGGACTAAATTAGGCTATTTCAGCAGAAGGTGGAATTAGATCTTTACCGCCTAGGGAGCCACATACATCATAGCTCTGATGCATGCTTAACACGCAGGATTTGTGCAGGGCTGTTACTCTGTGTGGGGACCACTGTGAGCCCACAGCGGAGCACTTGAGACGAGGGGTGACCAAGCACTAGGCTGACATTGACCTCTGCATCTGATTTGCTCCTTCAGCCTAAAACATTCCCTCTTTCTCCGCCCTACAGCTGTTTCTTTAGGCCTGAACATACCACGGTGCCGAACAGAAATGATCCCAAGCAGCTGCTGCACGCAGTGCACTAGGCAGATTCCAGGTTTGGGGATAGGAGCAAACCACCTCATCATTATCCTTCTACTGCAAAGTGCACCGTGCTTTCTGCAAAACAGGAGATCCCTGCCCGGGATTCCGTGCTAAGCACTGCTTTTGTCCTACTGAATGAAAAGAAAAGGAAAAAGGCAGTCGTAAAATAGCATTAAGACTCACACAAGGCTTGTTAAATGATTTAAATCTTCATAATGTACAGCATTTTTCTGGTAATTAAGTTTGAACGCCAAGTTGGTCTGAATGCCTACTGCTGCTAGATACCACTTAAAGAGCTCCCTCATACATGCAGGTGTTTTTGTCTTCACTGCAGCACAACAGTGCAATGCCCATTTCACACTCACCCCACAACACGCTCCAAGCTCAGATGTACCCTATGTCTCACAAATGGAGATCTGCTTGGAATAGGTGGCTTTTTCATTTAAAAAAAAAAGACAACCAACCAACCCAGAAAATTTGGAAAGAGTTGGGGAGAGAAATCACTTTTTGATGTGAATTGGGAGGAAGAGAAGGGGAATGACCTCTGCTCTTGTTTTTATTTTATTTTTCTAAATTTGCTTTTGTTTGGACTGAAAAATGACTTAAAGAGAAAGCCCTGCCCTGCTCTGCCCTGCCCTGCCCTGCCCTGGTAACAGGCTGTTTGCCAGAACCCAAAGACTAAGAGTTGTTCCCACTTTCTCACCCACTCTTTCCTTCCTCTTCCTGCTATCTTTGCCCTCCTATTTCTTTGCTCTTGCTTTACATCTCCCTTTTTGTTCTCAGCTCTCTTGCTTTCCTGCCCTCTCAGCGCTAATTTACATCCAGCCCACACCCAACTCTTCCTTCCCAAACCAATTCTTTCCACTGAAAAGCTGATGCTTTGTACCCAGTACCATGTTCTGCTGGGGGGTCTGATGGTCCCATGCAGTGGGGGACACTGCTCACACCCATCACCCCCACAAATGTTTTCCTGTCCCTCGCAAGCCTAGCTGAACTGCATGTTGTCCCATTTAGACTGCCACTGTATCTAATATTTTCTGTTTTAAATATAACCAGGCCAAGGCAGTACTGCAAACAAAAAAAACAAAAAAACAAAGGGAAATAGATGTGATGCACGCTTGGGTTTTGGCCACCCAACCTACAAAGTCCCACCAGGTTAACTAACACTGCTAACTCTGGCATGTGCAAGGCAAGGAAGAAATGATTTAGATATTCAGTAAACTCTTTGGGTGAAATCTTCAACCACTCAGAGTTACACAAAAAAAATTCCAGAAATTTAGGTCTATTTTAAAATCCTCCCAGGCTGGCTTCATATATCATCCAAGTTGAAACTGTTCTCGTGATATATTATACATGGAAACTGCACTACATCATCAGAGTTCTGACACTGCCATGTTCAGGCTATGCTGGGATACAACGTAATGAATTACAACAGTGGACAGTGACAAATACACTTTAGGGGAAGCTTAAATTAATTTTTTTAGCTGCTCGCGGTTGGTTCAGAAAGTAATTTTTATTAAATAAACTAGTGGGAGAGTGGGCAGTTTCAGAGCCCTTGAGAAAGAGAATGGCAGAGCAGAGAGAACATGAGGCAGAGAGTAAGGAAGAATTTCAGCTCCGAGTCTAATGTGCTCTGTGATTATGGAAAAGCCAGCTGGGCTAGAACATGGCCATGCACATCCAGAAGCTCTGCTGAAACATCCCTGTACCTGGACTAAAGACAGTGCCAACTTCCTGGGTGCAATCCCACAGCTGAGGATTGGATGGCCAACAGTTCCCACCGACTTCATTGGGTAATGTTGTTGTATACGACAGGTATTGAGTATCAAAGGGACACGGTAGATGGGCTCCCACCTGGAAAGTGTATAATCACCCAATTGTGTATTTCATAAAAATAAAAAAATGTTAACAATAAGAAAAGGGTCAGGTACAGCTGATTAATCTAAACAAACAAAAAAAACAAACAAAAAAAAAAAACCTTTCATGAGAAGCAAAAGTTAGTACCTTTGAGAAACTCCTGAATATTAAACATCTCTTTACTCTGAAGTAATCTTTTGTCATTTTATGGGGAATCAATTAACCACAGTGTCTTATTCTGGTAGACTTTAGATTAGTACCACATCCTTTCACTATAGATAATTAACCTCAGTTTCTGAATTAGCAGCAAAATAAGCCCTTTATTAGTTTTTATAATGACTAGAACTCAATATTTTGGGTAGTTAAACACCCAAGAGTTTAAATTAAAATAGACATCTGACAGAAATCCCTAAAGTGTTCTTCAGATCATTAATACTATAAATTCCACAGTAGATTGAACTGACAATGTTCCCTTTTCCTTCTGGAGCACTCCAAAGGGATGAGCTACTCCCTCGAATCAGCATTCAGTTTGATCTCTGAAATAATCTCTCCTTGATACCTAAAGCCTCAAGGCCAACAGCATAGTTAAACTCATATCCTCCTCTTACCAGCAGAATACATCTAGTGAAGGGAAAAAAATTAAGCTTGCTATTCTGCTCTACCTGCAGCCACTTCATGCATTACCAAGACAAACTGGCAGATCTGACTACAGAACTTTGGCCATGGGGAGTGACCTCTCCACAAAAAGCCTTCCTGCTACCCAGCCTCCACCACTTCTGCTATAAAACGATGCTGTTACTTGATGTCCTGCCTAGACCTGCCTTTTCTTTCCCCAGTGTGGCACCAATTTGCCCTTTCCTCCCGTCATCAGTTCCTTTCTGCAGAGCCACTGCCCTGTCCTCACCCTCTGGACATGAATTATTCCAGCCCAAGTCTCATGCCTTGCACTTTTTTCTACTCTTTTTCCTTCCAAACCATTTCTGCAATTTGTTGAACTCATTTCAATTCTCATCCTGTTGTCCAATATATTTGCACTCCCTCCCAGCTTGGTGCCACTTGTAAATTTAATAAGCGCACTCTCTATTCCATCATCCAGGTTGTTGTTAATGAAAATGGTGAACAGAACCCAGTGCCTCCCTCCTCCCAGGGCTCCCTGCTGAGGGTTTCCAGGGGGTGTTTCCCCATAGAAAGCTGCAGTTGCACAGAGCTTTGACTTCTGAGGATGCTGTCACAGCTCTCAGTGGGGTCAGGGGGTTTCATGGGCGTAGTGTTCACCCTGAGCATGCTGCTTGGTGCACTGCACACCTTGCCAGAGTTTGCTTTATTCCGTTTTCTCTCCAACCAGCTGTATATAAAGGGAAGAATAAAAGCTCTAGGGGTTGTCCTACTGCAAGGAAAATGTGTTTTCTAAGAGAAATGAATGTTTACCTTCCCATTTATGTGAACCAATTAGCGCTAAATGTCCCCAGGGCACAGAAAAGACTAATGCAGATAACAAAGGATATGCCCCAAATAATGGAGGATTAGAAAGACGCACACACGAGTAATAAAATATAAACTACAGCTGCCACTTGAGAAGATTGCAAAGTAGAGAAGAGTAAGTAGCTGAGGAAGGAAAGAAAGCAGAGGTGACGAGAAGATTGCAGCTGCAGTAAAGATAAATGATGAGCACAGTTTTTGAGTATATATGCTAGAGTTAAAAGAGTTCAGTGTAGAGACAGGAAGGTCTCCAGGAGAACAGAAGGGTAATTTATAAACAAAAGAGACAGACAGGGCTTCTATGCCCAAAAATGTGTCCATTTTTTTTCTCAGTTCTATCAGTTGCTCTAAGAAAAGATATTACCTTTCCTACAAACCCTACCTCTTGACAGTACCAAAATAGAAAGATATATTTGCCCTGGCACTCTGAAAGGACAATGGGAAATAGATGCCAGGAGCCTAGAGAGAAAGAGGCATTTTAAGAATGAAAAAGGACCGGGGCTAGAGCTTCTCAGGAATTACATTTTATCACATGAAAAATGTCACCAAAAAGGAATAAAAATTGGTTCCTTTTTCTCAATAGCTCCATTTTTGCCCAAATGTTTTTATCAAAAAATGAAATCTCTCCATCAAAAACCCCAGCCCCCCCAAAAAACACAAGTAGCTTTAAAGCAAACCCAGGTTTCCTACACAGGCCTTTTAGGGCTTTGTAGCATTCCTACAGCACGAATCATAAAGAACGAGCTTTTCAAGGCAATTTAATCTTTTTAGTAAAATCCTTCACCAGGCTTTTAATATTGATTTTTGCTGGCTTTTCAACAAAGCCAGTAGTAAAAGGGGAAAGAAGGATGGAAGGAGATGTGGCTACACTCAAAGCAGCCGGGAGATGCTGGACAGCGCTTTCCCCTTGCTCCACTCAAGGCATCCCACTGTGCCCAAGCTCCACCTGTGTCACCGCAGCCCTGCTCCTCCTGCCACCAGGGTCCCCTCCTGGGCTCAGACCTGGTGCCCGGGTCCTGCCTGCAGCAGGGAGCAAAAGGAGTAAGCAGAGAGCTGAAGGGGAGGGAAGAGCTGTTTCATTTGGGGAAGTTTTGTTGCTGTTTTCGGCTCTCGGCATGTTGGCGGAAGCTAGAGGCTGCTCCCCATCCAGTAATTACTGGAGGTGCTCCTAACTCAGCCCTGTCTTGATCTTACACTGTGCGATCGCTTTATTATTCAGTTTTATTTTATTATTCAGTTTGATTTGGCAGCTGCCTGAGAAACCTGAGGCTACTCAAGCTGTATATTTTAAGATCTTTAAAATCTGTTGATAGAAATTCCTTTCAAGTCTTCAGGCCTGAGTCAACGCTGTTAATTCTGGAGCTGCAGCCCCTCGGCTTGGCAGGACAGCTCTGATGCATGCACACAGCTCCAGCAGGGCCTTTTCTCTGGGTCACAGCCAGCCCAAATCAGGGCACCAACCAAGAAAGAGGTTCAGCTGTGTGCATTGTGCCAGAAATGGTCACTTAGAAGAGGGAAAATAGGATTCCTGCTAGGAAATTAAAAGCAAAAACCCCACTTGCTGTACCACTCTCTGCTGTTCAAATGGGGTCCTGGTGCCAGCCTGCTGGTCCCTCATGGGTCATGCCAAACCCTCTCCCCATCTCCATCAGAGCAGGGGGTATCTCGGCCCCTTCCTCAGCAGAGGCTGCACCACTGCAGGGATCTGAGGAAACCTCTCACCTCACTTTACCGGGGCCTTGGATCTCATCTCTTCAAGGGAAGGATTTGTGGATTGTTTCATGTTCAGGTTTGATTTCCTCCTGTACTTTGATTTCAGATTACTCAGCCTCCTCTCAGCCTTTTCTTGATCAAAACCAAGATCCAGCTTCCCCCTTCTGACTTCAAACAGTTTCAGTCCTGCCTCCCTAACATCTGTTTTCCTTCTGATTCCCGAAAGATTTTCTCTCCTGGGATCGCCCCTGTTCATATTCTCTCACATGTTCAAAGTCCTTCACATTCTTCTTTTATCGATGCTGTGCTCCCCTATCACAGACTCCTCTGACTCCACTCCCTGAAGGGCAGCAATGTATATTTTCACTCAGAGTTGGAAGAGCTGGATCCTTACCACCTCTCCACTCACACATCGCAGGACCATGGAGAGCCCCAGGACCATTTGGTCGCCTATGGGGGGGGCTTGGCCAGGGCCCTCATGCTCAGGAAGAGGCCTTGTCTGCCAGACACATTCCTGAAGTGCAGCGGGGGCAGCCAACTTGCATCCTGCAGCCACAGCACAGGAAACTCATTCCCTGCCCTGCCAATGGTGGATGCTGGAGTTCCTGGGGCTGGTCATGCTTTGCTATAGGTTAGGACTAGCGCTTACAAAATCTAGAGCATCAAATCCTCATTTTCGCTGATCCCCCCACAGGAATGTAGGAACAGCTCTCCATTCCCTAAGAGATGGGGAAATCGATGACAGCCCAAACCAGACCCAACAGCTCTCCCATAAGAACAGACTGGAGTCAGGTATTGTGGTCTGGCACTCCAGGCCCTGATAAGAAATTGTGATGACCGTGACAGAGCTGCTCCAGGGTTAAGCTTTCCCTCTGGTCCTCCCCCATTCCTGCACTTCCACTTCAGTTTCATCAATATTACAGGAAACCACTTTGCATCAGTGTGCAGTGCAGGGAAGGTGGAGATCTGACCAGGGCTGTGCCAGCCTTGCTGAAGCAAACCAAACCAGTCCCCGAGGAGCTTCTGCCTTACAACATCCACCTGACCAGTCCCCTCCAGATTTTATTGCCCAGTGGAGGCACATCATCTTATGCTGTTGAAATATATTTATTAGGGGTGCTTTCAAGATAAAGCAGTGCTCACATCCCAGTGCTTTACATCAGTATCCATTCGTCTCCCTTCCTATCTGAGTGTCTCGTTACTTTCCAGTAATTAATTAATTAACATGAGCAACACCATTCATGCATGGCTTGCTCTTCAACATGATAAGGAGGACTCCAAATATGTATCTAGTGTGAAAACTCCCTGTAAGGACTCTTTTTCCCCCTTGGAATCTTGGCATATTAGCTGATCTGAAGCAGAGCTATAGGATTTTTCATATGGTCCATATTGTTTTTTTTCCATGTGGCAACACTGGAGGTATTTGGAAAAACAAAAGACAACTCAACCTGCTGTTACAGAACTAACAACTTCTAGGGCTATGACCCTCTTGGCAAATCCTTCCCTTTAGGAATCACGAGAGAGCTGCCAGCTCAGCATCCCTCATCATTAACTCTGCCAGGCTTTCAAGTACGGCTTCTGAGTCTGCACCTGAGCTTTGCTTACAAACAAGATGGCTCTGTGTTCGATAAGCATCTGATAGAAAAGTGCTGGTTTTTTTTTGTCTTTCTGTTGACTTCAGCATAGCTTGGGTCAGGCCCTACCTTGTCGCACATCATTTGATGTCTTCTGGCACCTAATGCAACTGCAGGCAGCAAGGATTGGATGTACAAGTATCCTGGAATGGTCCTGTCTACCATGTTGGGTTCCTGGACGCCTTTTAAGTTCTGTCCCTAAGTGATTTATCCATGGGAAGGCTACAGCTCAGCCATGCAATTATGCCAGTTCTGCTGAGCTTTGGTCCAGTGCTCCAGCCTCCAAGGCCATTCCTCCTGCCTGAGGACAGAAATTCCAGAGACAAATGATGAGGCACACTGGGAGAACAGCAAGTGTGATAGAGACCCGGATGGCATGAACACTAAATATCATCAAAAATCTTTTCACTAATAGTGTGTAAAAGTATAGAAGCAGCCAATCTGTGCATTGCCAACAGATCTGCTCTCTCTGGTCAGCTGGAGTCCCAGAGAAGTCAGCATTACAAGCCCTAATGCACTGTATGTAACGCTGCAGTGGGGCTCGATGTACTAATTACATGTACGTTTTCCAAGATTTCTGCCGGGAGTATTTCACAGAAAAGATAATTGTTCTTTGGGGGGTTTTGGTGCTGGTTTATTTAATTACGCTGGAGTTTTCATATATGTTGTGTGAAAGCCAGCAGAAGGAGAACTGCCTGGCAGGAGGAGAAGTGAAGCCGAGAGATGTGCGGAGGAGGCACTGAGGACAATCCCGGCTGCTGGAGGCATTCAGGAGCCTGAAAAGCAGCAAAGAAAGAAAGAACAGGGGCTGTCAGCTTCAAACCTAGGTTCAGAATTACCTATACCTGAACCACTGTCATATGGCACAGCTCAGAAGCACTGATTGCAGCAGCAGCTCTTGCACAGGGGTGTTCCACAGAACAGCATGTGTTTACTTTTCTGCCATACAAAAGTTTTAATTTAAAGCCATTTGCAGCCTGCCACTCACCCCAACTGTCTCCAGAAAGGCCACATTTCACTGACAAGTACTTCTGAGGGAGGTTCTACTTTGTCAAAGCATCTTCGTTCTGTTCCCTCCGAACGGAGCTTTCAGACTTCTAACTTTCTGCTTTGAAATAACTTTTTAAAGAGTAGCCTGCGTTTTATGCTTAAAAGAAGAAACAGTTTAAAAGATGTCAAAGGTAAGAGAAAGCATTTGGGCTCACCTGAGGGAGAGGTTGCTGCTGATCTGACCTGAAAGAGATTTCATTTCTTTGTTGGCAAAATTCACAAATCAGGTCCTGAGGGGGGAACACTGGAGCAGGATGGGAAACCCTTTAAATCACCCACTTCCCAAACTGGGAAAAAATACCTAATTCTCACTACAGGAGCCTGGAGAAACATTCTGACAGGCGGCCTTTAGTCAGGGGGAACAGAAAGGATTGCTGCTGTCTCTCACTGTTTCAGAAATAATCTACAAGATCCTGGCTGCTGCCAGTGAGGAACAGCCGCCCATTAAGAGCCCCAGCCACACCAACAGCAAGAAAGGCTGTTTTCTGCCAAACTGAGGGAGGATACACCTCAGAAACACCTTCCATGCCATGCAGACAGCATCTACATATTCAAATACCAATATTTGTGCCAATGCTGCCAAAATCCTAAAAAAATTGAAAAGCCGGTGGTTTCCTGACTCCCACCAGTGTAAGCTGAAGCTGGTTGGATGGAGTGTAATTCACTTCTCTCCTACAGATCACGAGACAAATGGCAGCGCAGGCTAATAAAGCGCAGCACTAATAATCATCCATAAACCGCTCATTAAAAATAATAATAATACTGCAAGGGCTAAAGAAAAATGAAACTATTTTACATCATTCTCCTGGCTCCCTGCAGAGCAGTACAGAGCCCTGAGGCTGCAGGGCCAGCACTGGAGTGGGGTGGGGATGCAGTGGTACCCATTGTAAGTGCCCAGCTCCCTTCTGGGGGAGCCAGAGGGCACCCCCAGCCCCCAGCCCTGCACCCTGCTGCCCTCCCTGCTCCTTCCTTTCATTAGCCCTTCAGCCAGCCTTTGCCTGGGGAAGGATGGGCATCAGGACCTGCTCAGAACGCATGGTGCAGGATGTTTGGTTCACCCTACAACCAAAGCCTGGACCGGGCTTTCCTTCTAGCTAGCTGCATTCATGAGGGTTTGGTTTTCAAGAGATCTAAGGAGGCCCTTGGTCACTGTGACCCATCACACAGCGGTTATCAAGGTACTTCCTAGTGGCACGGCACAGCCAGAGCAGTGTTTCAGAGCACTGGGTTGGCATAATCTGATACAGCCTGGTTTAGCAATAGGCATCAATACATCAGCTTAAGGACCGAAATATTAGGTTAGCAAAATGCATTAATGTCTTCTAGTTCTAAAACTTTCCAGTTTAGCTTTGCTTGGTCTGTGAACAGTCCTGCTCTTCTGAACGATCCTTGTTTCCCTGAAGCACTGAAGTCACAGCAGATTGCATTTATCTCTGCATCCACCAGGTGCAAGGACTTCTTCTAGAGTTTCACATAAATCATTTTGAGTTACAGTGTACCAAGATAGAAAGCTGCTCATTATGGCATAACAAGCAATGGAAATTTATGAAACAGGGGGAAGCTTGGCTATAAGGTTGGCCAAGGGACACTGGGAGGAAGGTGACGGTGGAAAAATGAGGATGAAGAAAGGGGGGGGTGAATACCCTCAAAGCTATATTTTGCACTTGCCCAGAGGGACATACAGTAATGAGCTCTTGGAAAAGAATGAATGTGTATGCCAATGTATTGCATATGTGTATCTTAACTGTTTAAATGTAGAACCTGAACTCGGAGAGCCCACTTGATTTGTCAGGTTGCCTGGTACGTATCACAAGAATGAAGGAAAGCTGGTTTTCTAACACCACGTTGGAGTTAGAGAGTTTTCTTCCCGGATTCTTCCAATGACAACACAAGTGCACACATCTCCCCTGTGTGCTATGGAAGGGAGATGAACAGCTTTGCACCTGGATACTCCCACCTACCTATGGGTGCTCCACCCACTGCCCAGGCTGCTCTCCAGGGATGCAGTGAGCAGTGAGAACCAGAAAAGGCAGAAAGAGAGACCACTATACCCAAAGGAAACAGCAAACCAGAATATTTAACCTAAAGAAGCTGATATTTAGCCTATTAAACTCAGCAGGAGATCTGCTTTTGAATTCAGCTGAGCTCTCCACCAGGAGTATAACCAGGACACCAGTGCTGATACTGAACTATATAATGAATGGTGCTGCAGTTTGAAATATTTTGTATATTTTTTTAATTAATAGCATTTTGGGTGGACTCAAGAAAACATTCATTTGTAACAGTCTCTTACTCCCTTCTCAGCTTTGAACACCAACATAAAATTTGAAACAAAAGCAGTTTTCAAGAGGACTGAACTACAACTACTGAAATGCACAATGGTTTTAATTCATTCCTCCTCCCCACTCTCCCCCACTGTCCCAATACAGAAATGACTTTATTCAATGTGGGGCTATTTCTTGCTCAGAAGTGTTCTCCCTTTGTCCTGTTTGAAAAGGGCCCTTGCGGTGTTCCTCTGCGCCCACAATCTGCCGACTCCTTCCCAGAGAAGTGTGAAACAGATTTTAGCCGCTGTACCATAATTCCCATCTTTTAATTAGAAAGCGTGCTAAATGCTGCTGTCCTTGGGGATCCCACTGAACCAGTCAGGTTTCTGATCATGGAAGTTCCGCGTTAATGAGACTTTTAGCTTGACTTACAAAAGCTCTTCCATGTACACAGCCGAGCTTTTAACTTCAAAGTCCTTGAGAATTGTTGCCTTGTCTGGGGCCCTGATTCACAGCTCCGGTCTCTGCTTATTATATGGGGAATGTTTTGTTTCGCGTTTATAGATATATATTTACAGCATTTAGGGATATTAGAGCTTATACCAAGCTCCATTACGATAAACACTGATCAAAGAGATGGTTAAGCGAAGCTGAAGCACAAGAGGAAGATATCTCTGCAGTTCTGAAGGGGAAAGGCAGCAGGGAGAAGGGGAAGCCGTCTGTGTCTGTGCCACGTGCGACCCCCAAACGGTAATTGAGGAGTTTTCCCAGCTTTGGGATGCCAGCACATGCCAAGTATGGGG
This sequence comes from Numida meleagris, assembly GCF_002078875.1. Classification (NCBI taxonomy): domain Eukaryota; kingdom Metazoa; phylum Chordata; class Aves; order Galliformes; family Numididae; genus Numida; species Numida meleagris. The sequence continues at coordinate 2,194,673 of NC_034426.1, forward strand.
CAGGACTGAACCTTCTGGTTTTATTCTATTTCCCAGCCTCGTTTTCTCCTATGAGAGAGAATGAAAATGAAATTGTTTCGGTGACCGTTTAAGTCAGTGTAGGTCTATAAATACTCTCCCATCGTGTTTTTCTTCCGCTGCCGTGAATTCTTGTCGGGAGTCACACTGATGCCCTTGTCAGTCACGCGTCACATCCATCTCTCATCAATTTTCCCTTTAAACCCTGTCACTTCAGGAACATCAGAGAAATGGGTTGCAGCTTGAACGTTATCTACTCTGGGGCAGTTCTCTTTCCGGTCGCACAAGGGATTGGAGATGCTCACTTACATTAGCGCAGGGCTTTGACACAGAAGTAATGTGGCGGTACCTGCACACCACAACACACCACAGCACACCACTCCCTGCTGCCTCTGGGCTGCACACCTCGTCCTCAGCCCATGCACCCCCTAACACACCAATGCTTAACATGAAACACAAAGCACCGAGCGTGGGCATGGCCCCCAGGAGGAGAGGGGTGATGTACGGCGGCACAAAGCCACCCTCCCTTTACTTCTGCTCTCAGCAAAGACCTGATGGTTCCTGGCACAGCAGCTGCGGAACTTCAGCAGCTCTTCCCAACCATTCCCTGGCTACAAACCACAGAAAACAACATGTTCATCCTGGAAGCAAGAGCCCTCCAGCGAGGAGGAATAAGCAACGTTTGGTGCATTCATAATATAGATATTACTTGGCAAACGAGTTAAACAGTTTCCTTTCGGGATCCTTGTGGTGCGTGTGGTTGGCAAACCCTCCTCCCTGCTGCTCGGCCACCTGCTGTCCTGCACAGAGTTAGCACCGTCCCAGCCCCACTGCCTGCCACTCTGCTGCAGCCCTGCAGGAGCCTTCCTGTGCTGGGGCAGCTCTTCATGATGGCAGTACGGGCTGGGCACAGCTCGCTGCCTGCCAGCAGAGGCTTGGCTGTATGGGTGGCTGGGAGCAGGCATTACCCAGCCCGGTCAGCACATGTTGGATATTGGATGTATATTTCTCATGCTTGTGTCCTTACTCACCAAGTGTATCTTTGCCCCCCAACTTGGGACTGGAGCAGATGACACACACGTGCATGGCAGGATGGCAGCCAGCGTTGGCCAGACCCTCTGCAATGCAGGAAGCAGGTGATTTTCATTGAAACTGATGGTATTTGGAAGGATGCTCCAGCACTGTCCCATCATTCCTCTTCTTCACAGAGTAAAGCCTGGAATCAGGGGTTTCTTCTGTGGAAAGAAGCCCTAGCTCTAGCCCAGATCTTGCCCCCAGCTCTCGGTCCTTGCTCCCTCTGCAGAGCTCACACCAGGTGAGTCCAGCCCTGGCTCTGCTGGCTTCTGCACTGCTCTTGCAACAAACGCATTCATTCTGCTGCGTGCTTATGTCATTTTGAAATAATCCTCCTGCCAGCTCTGAAAGGAGATTACACTCAAAAATTAAGTGGGAGCTGGCTGCCTGTGGGGATGATTACAGCCACGTTAGGAAATCCTTTTAAAGTGTCTCTGGAGTTGGGGAAAATACATAAAGAAATGGGTCAGCACGTTGTGTCTTCTCAGGGTTCTCAGCATTCCCTGGGCGCAGCCATCACATGCATCTGCCTGCGAGTGGATGGAACAGAGATGGCCCGGGGGTGTTTCCCCTGACCCCCCCTGCTCCTTCTGACCAACCTTTGCCCTGGGAAGAGATCCTGGCAGCCGGTGCTGGGAAAGAAGCTCTCTATGTTCTCGCTCTTCCACTCTCTTCTATTCATTTGCAGTCATGACTGTCTCTGTTTGATCCATGCAGCCAAAACCGTCCGGCTTCATTATTCAGGCTGGCTGCAGCCGAGCAGACCGGGAGGCGAAGCACACGCACAGCCCTGCAGACCTCTGGGTGAGCACAGCACTTCACGTTTAACAACCGAGCGCCTTAGGATGTTTTGTACCTTTTGCAAATGCTTTTTTGCAGATTCCGTGTCATCCTCGCTAAGCCTCACTTCCTGAAGGGTTTTATTATGCAAGATTTTGTCACAAGAAGCCTGTGTAAGGCCGGGGAATTAAACCCACGTCTCCCAAACCCAGATCAGTACCACAACCTTTGGCTCATCCTCTCGCCTCACTTGTCGAGCAAAGGGTTCTGCACAAAGGTATACAAGAATACATTATACCCCAAGGTCAAGCGCGTCAGATGAAAAGGATGAATACATACAAGCCCGTGTCCTAGAAATCTGCTCTGTACCCTCCGTAGGTTTGCAAATAGCACTACCGAGCAGCAGAAATTAAACCCAGGGCCTCTCAGCGAAGCTGGAGCAGCGTGTTGTTCCTGCTGCTGTTCTACAAACCTCAGAGGTAACGCGGGGCTGTCAGCGCCTGAATACCCCCGGTTAACACAGCTTCACCCCAGCGCTTTGTAACACACGTATACACGCTGCAATAAGGCTTGAGCCAGCTGATAGTGCCTTGTACCCATACAGCAGCACTTTCAATAATCACTAATTCAAGGGAGTCTGCTGCCATCCAGCACTGCCAAAGGGCAGTGGAGACAGCCGGAGCCCCTTGGTTTGTGCTCGTACCCACCTCCATTTCCATGCAGAGTAAACCCTTTGGATGCCAATCTGCACCACCAACCCAGAAGCAGTGGCCCAACAAAAGCAGGCTTGCAGTGCAGCTTGCTGCCAGCTCAGCTCCTGCTGCTCCTGATGCTAGGAACTCTGCTGTGACTCTGCTCACCTTCACTCAAGTTTATAAATGGATGCTGCCATTGAAACATCCCTATTGCATGATGCCTTGGCTATGAGCAGGCAGCATGAGCATCACACACTATGTGTTGGGGAGCAGTGAGCCAGCATAAGTACTCAGAGCACCAGGGATAGCCAGGTCTCCCCTCCCAGGAGCAGGGGTTTGAGCAACTGCTTGTTTGTGTAGCATCTACTTTTGGATTCCATCAATGCGTATGCATGTGACTTGTGGTGCTCCCAGCCCACACCACACTGTCCACATACCCAGCACGATGCTTCCCTTCCCACTTGCCTGCTTTGGAAAACCACTTCCAGGTTGGGCACTGTGCACTTGACATCTTTTTTTTTTTCCCTCCTTGCAGCATTCCCTGTGCCTGGTGCTGGCATTTGGGATCGGCAGGAGTGAAACAGAACAAAACAAACCAACACTATATTTGCTGTTCAGGATGGCTGCAGTGGGTGTGTGGCACAACATATGGTCCCAAGGAAGAGTATTTGGTTTGTTAGCAGAAGTCTGGGGCTTGTGAATTTGAACAGAGCTTAGCATTGAGGCCAGCAGATAGCTGGTGTGCTTCCTACCCGCCTCCTTTTGCTCTGAAGTTGGCTGTGCAGTGTATGCACTCCAAAGGCACAAGAGCAAGCTGCCTGTAGCTGTCACCACTGCCCTGAGAAATTGGGTAGGGTTGGTCTGAGCACAATGTGTGTGGCTCTGTTCATAGGGGAACCAGGTACACCAAGATGTGCAGCTGCAGCTATGCTCTACGGGTTCGCTTTTGAGGCTGACCTGACCTGTGAGGGCCCACGGCTGCAAAGCTGAGCTCTCTCAACTCTTCCTGCTCTGGGGAGATGTTCAGGACGTCCCATCCCATGTCATGGGAAGGTCTCTTGGGATAAGGAGCAGGAGCTCAGCCCCCAGGAATCAGATTTCAGTTCAACAGGGAGCCCTCGTTTTTCCATTTGAGCTCGCCTTGGAGAGCAGCAGACAACTGCTAGAGATGCCTCTTGAAAAGAGACATCAGTATCCTTCAGAAAAGTTTCACTTAGCCTAGCTAAAACTACTCTCTGTTCTGTGCTACTGCAATCATTTAAAACAAAGGAGCTCATCAACAGTTTAATTCTCCAGGTCTCCACATCACCGTGTCTGGGAATGGGAATAAGCTGGTAGTTTTTTGTTTAAACACCTAAAGAGTGTCAGAAAAGATTAAGCAATTGTTTTGTGAATTCCTACAGAGGAAAGCACTCACTGAGGCAAGTGTCAGCGGGGCTGATGTTGTTTGATTCTGTAACAAATGAACAGTGGCACCTATCTGCGCCCTGGACCTGCTGTAGTCAAAAGCAAAGTGCTGCAGCAGCAACGGGGCATTTTCCTGTGTAACCCCACTGCAGGAAAGCATAAAAGTGAGGTGATGTGAGGTGAGGGCAGGTGTATTACCCATGTTTTGGCTATTTTTCAAGTGCAGCAGGGGAGGATTTGTAAGGCTGCAATAATCAGGTGGTCAGTAGTAAAGGGGACGATGGACCGTGGAGCTGGCAGTCACCGGAACAGGGAAGCTTCTACAACCAGGCTGAGATGCCCACACCAGCACAACGCCAGTGGGTTGCTTCCAACGCACTGCCCACCACACTCCATATACGCGAGTCACTACTGCAAAACACAGATACTACCACTCATGGAACCATCTGCAATAGAACTAGATAAGACACCAAGAAAGGCTACAAGGATGGGCTAAGAATGGGTCAGCTTTACAGAAGCAGCAAGACACAAGTGGATGAAGGACAATAATGAAAAGATGGAAACACAAATTCTGGCCCAAAATGTGCTCAGATCAGCTGCTCCCCGGCTGCATTTCATCCCAGTTTCTAGGATCTACTTTCAAAACACCCAACTGGAATGAGACTGGGGCACCCAGACACCTTTGGATATTTGGGCTGAGGTGTTTCTGATGCTGTTAAGGGCTCCATCGCATCACATGAAGCCAGACCTGCAGTGCCGCCGGGGCATAGCTGAGCATCTTTCAGAGCTTGTCACGTTACATTTCTTTCAGAGAACAAAGCAGGGAATTTCAGATTTTAATTTGTCACTTTACATGTAAATTAAATGTTGTATATTGTCACAAGTGAATTCAGCCTGTATTTATAATAATGGAAATCTGCTGCTAGGATTTCTAAACAAAAATCCCCCTTGTGCTTCCCTGCATGAGTTGTTTCATTTAGGCTTTTCCATGTTCTCTGAGACAGGCTAAAAGAGTTTGTGGGGAGAAAGGAGGACTGAAAAATAAAAAACAATGAGAAATAATTGTTAGAATTACTCAGCAGAAGGACTGGGTGACATTTCATCCAAGTTTTCTGTGGGTAGAACTGTGGCAGTGCATAAAATTAAGCACACGCTTATGTGTTTTGTTGACGTGAAGCCAAAATACTCTAACCTACACCTGATTGATTCCTCTCAACCCCTTTAGCCTCACAGAGAGTGGCTGAGGTTACTGGGATGGCTCAGTCTGAAGAAGAGGAGACTGAGGGGAGAGCTTATTGCTCTCTACAATGACCTGAAAGGAGGTGGTGGCAAGGTCAGGGTCAGCCTCTGCTCCCGGGTAACTAGCTACAGGATGAGAGGTGATGGCTTTAGTTGCACCAGAGGTGGTTTAGTTTGGATATTAGAAAAAATTTCTTCTCAGGCAGAGTAGTGAGATATTGGCACAGGCTGCACAGGGTGGTGGTGGAGTCACCATTTCAAAATAAGGGTGGATGTGGCACTGAGGGACATGGTCAGTGGGCATGGTGGGGGTGGGTGGGTGGTTGGAATAGATGACCTTTGTGGTCTTTCCAACCATGATGATTCTATGATTAGAATAGTCACAACCACAATAGTGCAGCCACAGCCCCTCCCCAGCAAGGAGCCTGACTGCATTGAGTCCCCTGGAAACCAGGAGATGGAAAGTTAAGTATGTCAACATTTTCTTTCAAGAGCAAAGGAACTGGAAAAATACAGCAACCACCAGGAAAGGAACTCAGAAAGACAATATCCCTCCCTTGCTTTTCCTGTGTCTCAGGGTTTTGTTGTTATTTTGTGGGCTATAAGCCACTTGGAAAGCTCAGCGTAAAAAGCTGCTGTGAATTACAATGCACGGAGATTGACTGGGTTGTAACCTGTAATGTATTACTTATTTTTTATTTTAATTGCAAGCAGTCTCTGAAACATTGTAGAGCACATAGTGCTAGACACAGCAGAAGTAATTAAAATGAGAGGGCCACATGCAGTTGGCAGTAAAACACCAAATGTAGGCAGCTTTGGAAAAATGTCATTGATTCAGCATCAGAGAGGCCGGGAGGAAAGGAGGTGGGATTGGAATTGTCAACACCAGCTCCCACGCAGAACGCAGCAGCGAGTGCTATGAGTGCTCACAGCAGAGGGATGCAGTGTGGGACTGCGGGCATCACCTCAAAGTGCTTTCAAAGAAAGAGGCCGAGCCCGAGCGAGCTGCTCCTCTCCCACCTCTGTTCACAAGAATGTGGGTCATGGTTTGTCCCATAGGAAAAATGAAGTGTTTTCATGCCATACTAAGGATAATAATGACTAAGGGAGGTAGAAAAAAATCCATGGCTGTTAATTTGAGGCGGCTGTAGAGAGGTGCAACAGTGAACCTATGCAAAGCAAGGCTGAAAAGTGACCAGTGAGCTCTGCTTTGTTTGGATGGCCCATCCAAAACCTCTCCAACACGGAACCAGTGGGCAGATGACCCGAGAGCTCTGACACGCACAGCTGAGCCATGTGCCATCCTAAATGGCACTGACCACTCCACGTGTGATCGGCTACAGCAGAGGTTAATGATCATTTCTACCTTTAAATAGTTTATGAAGATGTTTGATGCCTTCCAACAAGGCAGCAATTGGAACTTGCTGCTTTTTCCACGGACTTGCATATCACTGATCTTTTTCCTTGCAATGATTATCCCCAGGCAACCTATAAATCTCACTTAGAAATGCTGGGCACTGTAATGAACTGCTGCGGAGGCACAGCGGGTGGACGGGGTCACCTCCCGGGGCTGGCAGCGTGTGCTCAGGCCTTCGTGGCTACAAGAGTTTGTGTCATCCCTGCTCCCAGTCACAGATGTCCTCATGTGGGTGGGTTTATTGGTGCCCCCTACAACCGCGTTGCATCCCTACGTGATGCTACCAAAGCAATGGTGCAAGAGGGCTCTTCTTCCACTTGGGCACGATCTGACAGAGTAAATCGGGAACAGTGTTTGTCCACACCATTATTTTTAGTAGGCCCAAAAAGAAACAAATGCCAGCAGTTCTTAAACCCCAGACAGTGAGAACAAATATAAATCTCCCTAGGCAAAGCAGGATAAAATCCTGATGCACTTTACAAGCCATAAACTCTGCTTTTATTAGCCATTTATGGGCCACTTTTCACAACACAGCTTTAATATTAAACAATAAAGCTCATGATACACTTACAAAGAAAAGCAGGCTCTAATTTACTCCTGAATTGGAAGTGTGGCACCTCCTGATCACATGAAATCAGAAGAAATAAGGTTACCCAGTTTAGGCTGCGTATTTTTCATGCTTGGTGCTCCGTGCAGCACGTAATACACAGAGACACAGAAAAAATAGGCTTGGAAGCCACTGGAAAACACTGTAATGAACTCCACAAAGTGCTGAGCAGCCTCGATGTCCACATCACTACACACAGACTTCAAAAAAATACGTCCTTGTGGTTATTGGTGTTTATCATTTATAGTTTGAGACATCAGGCATCTCGTGTGAGATAAGGCCTGACTGCACCGGGGGCTGCATGCAGAACACATGCTGTTTCTATGCTAAACAGGAGTAATTTCTTAGGTGAGCCTGCAGCCAGAATTGCAAAGGGAAGTCTTGCTTCTCCCAGCTGCACGTGAAAAACAGGCTCGGGGGTGAAGGGACCTATTGCAGAGCGTATTCTCGAACATAAGGATTGTGCAATTAAAAACTGCGTTCCTCAATGTAGCCACAAATCAGTGACTTGAGAAAGAGGGAACTTGCCGCTTGAAGACAAACTGCTCCTATTTAGTTAAGCCTAGGAGCTTGAAACAGCAATTGTCAATGAGAGAATAAGGAATATTACCCTTGAAAACATATACACATTTTAATTACAGTTGGCATTTTGGAGACTGGTGCTGAGGATTGTCATCAGATGGAAAATTGCTGTCATCCTTCTGCCCTTGGGGACATGTACACTGAGTGGAAATGACTGTAACTGTAAACCGGTCTCCAGCCCGCTTTGATAGGGGCACTGCAGTTCGAAAGGAAACCTTCAGCTGTTGTATTTAGGGCAGGAGTGCTGCTGGCTGAGCGGGGCAGCTACGAGCAGGCATATGGAGAAAGGGAGCAGAGCTGTGCTATGGCCCAAGGGAGGGGACACTGAGCTCGGTGACATGGCAAAGGCCACTCATTATCATCAGACGTGCAAGAATCACACACTGCATTTTCCAGAAGCTGTTGTACTAGTTCAAATATCGGAGCTACTTTCTAGGGGTGGTGCTTTTTTGGGACCTGCCTTCTAGAGCTAACACCAACTCCTCCATGGGTTCCTGGGCCAGGGACCCTCCTGCCCTGCCTCAGTACATTTCAGCCCAGAGCATTGGGCTTGGACCCTAAGGGGCCCTGAGCTGCCTCCACACTGCTCAGAGCTCTCCCTGAACACAGCCTGCATGGAAAACCAAGGCCTTTTTGCTCATACTGGGCAACTAAATCAAAGTTTTGCTAACTAATTAGGAAATAGAGCTGGGAGCATCTCCCTTACACAGCGGTGCAATGGCCGGTTCAGATCTCTGATACAAGCAGGGATGGAAGGGGAAGCAGTAGCCAGGCTGCTGCAGAGCAAGGATTTGCATTCTGGTCTTCACCTTCCCCGCTCTCATCAGCTTCCTGCAAGCCTCGAAGAGGAATATGCCGGGGAAAAATGGATCCCACTGCAGCGTTTTGCAAAGACAAAGCTGGAATTTCTATGAGCTGTTCCACAAAGCTGTCCATGGGGCTGGAGACTGGAAAATATCCAATTTTGTCTGTGAAGAGGAGACGGGATTGGAAGAGAAATTTTTTATTTAAAGGCAGAAGAAAGTGAAACAAAGCAGCAGCATCTCTCTTTGTTGTAAAGCTAACAGAAAAGAAGTACAGGTCTTTGATACTGGTAATAGTGTAAAAGGAGGTGTGTGCTGCCAGTGAGCTCATCCCTCTGATGCATGGACACTTGCCTTTCTGGCTCTGTGTCCGGGCAGCATACCCAAGATCTAACACAAAGCAGTTGTCAGCTCGTTGCAACTTTGACTGGAAATCCCAGTGCTGAGGGAGAAATCTGCTGGGCTTTGATGTAGAGATTCTGGCAGTGCCTACGCCTTCCCATCTCAGAGCATCCACATTTGATGTATTGTTGAGTAAGGTGTTTGTTATCTTCTCAAAGAACACGCATGTAACTTGGTAAATCTATTTCGTGACTGCCTTTTAAGATGGATAGTACAAGGGTTGTTTCTGAGGCAGAGGTTTATCTGATACAGGGAACAAGGCTGGAGACAAATGCGGAGACCTCCAAACACCGGTGTTATGTGTCACTCCAGGGTCCTCCTCTGCTTTCTTCCAGGTACACTATGCTAGAAAGCAGGTTCCCTTCGAGTTAACTCTCCTGGTATTTCATTTTCATCAGCAAGCACAGGACAAGCCAGTCATTTTTCTGCCAGCATGACACTGTGGTAGGTTCTGCTCAGTCTTTCTCAGGCTCCCTTCTGCTGTGCGAGGGGAGAACCACACTTGACATGTTCTTCAGTAACTGCAGCCTCTCTAGAGCTGTTTAGGGACACTACAGTGATCGCCTTATGGGCGTTCATGTATCCCAGTTGGGCAGGATTTGATTTGCTAATGTTCACCCCCCAGTGCTCCCCATTAGCTGCACTGCATGTAAAGTTTTGCTCGGGTTTTCTTGTCCCTGTTCCTATGGAGTTTTAGAAGCACCTTTCTCTGTTCCATAGCACTTCTGACATTTATATCATGCACACGTCTCTACCCTGCTATAACAACTGAGAGCGAATCTCTCCCTTTTGAGAAGTTATTTCACAAACGCTGATAAAGAGTTTATCCGCGCAGGTGTATAATTACATCCATTAACACAAAAGAAAACCGAGGCACTGGAAAAGTGTGACACCCCCTTTTTAAAAAGCAGCTCTCAGCCATTGCTGAGAAACGATCAAAATGTCCCCTCTGAGGAAATGAAGTTATACAGTTCCCCATGTCTGTGATCGGAAGGATTCCTCCTTGCAATGGCCCTGGGCTGCCTTCCCCAGCACACCTGGAAGTGCCAGCCTAGCCTTGCCAGGAGCTAAGCACCTCTTACAAAGGTACAAAGGGAGCCGAGGGTGTTTAACATCTTGCTGGATCAGCCTCACAATGTGTTTAAAACAACGGCAGAGGAAAGTATGTGTTCCTTTCAGCACAATCTGCGCCTTATAATCAAGTCTAAATGTTCCCAGCTCGCTCAGATCCTAACGTGGAGAATGACTTAAATGGCAGAATGTTCTGCTCTTTCTACAGGTTTACAAAAATGAAATTAAACGTAGGCTTTCTATTACAAAACAATAGGCAAATTGAGGACCAATTATGCAAACCCATCAGAGAACCTGGTGAACTGTGGAGAATTTTGCATTTCTGAGGCGGAACGACTTTTTAGATGAAAAAAAAAAAAAACAAAAAAACCTCCACTACAAGAAATTGAGAACATCTGTGCCATCAAAGAAAGAATGCAGTGAATAATTGGACAATCATAGACAAGCAGCCATTTGAATATGAAGCTGTTTGTAACGTCGCAGCGGAAGGGAAATTACAGAACGCCGGCGTTCCTTGGCTGTCAAACGCCCGTGCTTTTCCCTTTATGCCTATTACAGCATGTTGTGTGCTCACTTTACAAGAGTCTGCGGGGTCGACAGCGGGGGTCTCCCGGGTTATCTGCTTCCATTATTTTGCACATCAGCCACATAATGAAAAAGGAGCAGTCAGAGAGGTCCTCGAGCATTTATTTCCTCCGGCATCCGAGCTTAAGCACACCTTTCACCTCCCCGTGACAAGGCAGCCCAACCTGCAGCCTTCCCTGGCGGCTGACACGCAGCACGGAGCAAATATTCTCTCTCAGCTGACAAACTGAAGTGACCCCTTGCCTTGAGCAATGATATTATCCTCGTCTCCAGCTTCAGATCCCACATGGGCAATCCCAAGGGGCAGCCACCCCGCAGCCCGTGAGCTCCCAGCCCCTCTGCAGAAGCCGCCTGTGGAAAACCCTCCACTGCCCCAGCTGCCAGCAGCAATCCGTGGGGCAGGCTGCATTGAAACACGGGCTCAAGAGACCTGAGGAGCACAGGAGGTTATAGTTCATCTTTGCATCAGCCAGCACTATTTGTTCCCAGGAAGAAGGGCCAAGTTGCATACAGACAGTATCCATCCCACCCCAACGGCTCCACGCTGCTCCTTGGATGCACCAGCACCGCGCTGCCACGCATCATGGAACTACAGCACCAGGGCGAATATTTCAGGACCTCTTCCTGGACAAAAAGGGAAAATAAAAGTGATCAGAATCATGGTGATTTCACAGCCAGTTGCACAGATATGCACATGTTACTTTGCACAGTCAGTCTAATAACCAGCTTTCAGAAGGACAGACAGAGTAATGAATGGGTTGTAAAACATGCCCATAAAAACATTATAGCATGTCTCAGAGCATTTGTTAGCTGTTTGTGATTTACTGGGGCCCCTGTTTTACATTTTCTTATAATTTGCACGTTTCCTATTAAAAATAAGCATTCAATGTGCATGCAATTTATTTTAATTTCCCTCCCCCCTCACAGGATGATAAAACTTTTACAGCCACGCAAGAATGGTGACATTGTAGTCACGAGGTTCATTATGCAGTAATTAATACACGTTAAGTATCCTGTAAATATCACATTATAACGACCTTAAGTAAATACATACTGTACACTGGCAGGCCCTATTAAGTCAGCACCACTTAAAATGAAATGTGACTAATTAATCTGTTTAAGAAGTCTAACGTCAACTTGGATATTCTTTAAAAATTACAGTACAGTGTTGCAAGAGTGAGCGGTGAGTCAGTTTGCATTTCATTACGGAACTTTGACATTAATGGTTACTTTCCTGCTTTATTTAAGTGGATTGGACACACGGGCCAGCATTGAAGGAAGGAGAATGGTAGGAGGTAGGTTTCATTGTCACGAGATGCTGTAAAGCCTGAATGACACACCCCATTATCATCACTGGGAATGGCTGCACATGGGTTATTCCTGAAGGATCTCATGTGTGAGGCCTGGCCACCAGCCCCAACAACATTCTTATCAGGCCCTACATCACTTCATTAAGACATAGGGACCGTGCAACCCCAGGAGCAGGGCCTTGTTCTCCTCTCAGCAAGAAGCTGAGGCACTGCCTCTATCCTGCCCAATGGTTTCCTTTCCTTTGCGAAGGCCATCCCTCACAACACTACTGGCCTTTTAACAAATTTAGCTCCTCACTACGTAAGTCCCGCATGCACAAAGGATAAAAATTTCCCTAAATCTTTCTTTTTTTTTTTCCCCCCCCCATGGTGTGTGTTTGTTTTCCTGAGAAGTCAACACCTCAGGATGCAAATGTCCACTGAGCATCTACCAGATCGGGCCTACTCACCACGGCGTATACAAAGCCACCTGTATGTGGCTATCTCCAGCTTTATAGGCACCCATGTCCCCCCTAAATATCTGTAGCAACAAACACACTACTGCTCTCCAATGAGTAAACTCACTGAAACATAGCAAAGTTAACAGAGCTCCACCAAAAATGGAAGAAGCTTAAGAAGTTTGCCTTTCATTGATGGGAATCATTAACAAGTCCTTCCCACCGATATTCAGACGTATTGCCAGAACCACACACACAGGATGTCTTGGACTATTTCCACTCTTCCATGGCCAAGGCTTTCTTTGGAAGGTGAACCTCTCCGAACACTTCTACAGTTGGTCCTTAACAGTTTTGGAAGCACATTTCTGGGTGAGGACATCCTGCATGGTGGTGGCTGGAACAGAGATTCTACCCAGGTGGTTGGGGAAGCACAGCCAAGGCAGAGCTCTGGGTGCTGGCAGCCAGGTAAAGGTGGCAGAGATAAATGGGAGGGCTCAAGAATGGACAAAAAACATGTGTATACACAGAAATCTTTGCTCTAGAAGCCAAGGTCTGGCTAAACTATACTGAAGTAGACCAAAGGCAAGAAAATAAGATGTATTTTTCTCCCCTTCCTCCTGAGGCCAGAAGTCACTGTCTGGTCTGCAGAAAATCACAGGAGTGTGAAACTCTTCTCACTTATTTCCATCTGATCTAGCCCAAAGTGCCACTGGGACTGCTGGGCTAACATCTGGTTGCACAACTTTCTGGGCAAACCCTTTCCCCAGGCAATTCCCCATCAGAAGAGATCATTTCAGGTAGAGAGCAGAGCCTCCAGCATTCTGAGTGCTGCAGTGAGGAAGTGGCTGGGACAGCCCTAAAACCTGGCTGCTGTGCATCAGGGGAACTCCTGAAGTCTTGCATTTCATTCAGTGCTTCATCATTGGCCTTGTGAGCAGGGAGAAGAATGCTGTTTGCTGGCACGCTGGTGTGTACGAGGGCATGGATTAATAGCACACCAAAGAGGCAGAGCTAGTGGCTGGAGGCAGGAGATTTGCATCCCGTGATGGGGTCTCCCATAGCTTTCTTCAAAGGTAAATTGCTTAACAACCCTGTGCCTCAGTCTCCCTACTGCTAAATCGCTATAACGTTTGCCAACCTGCTAAGATGTTGCCAGGCTTATTTAATTAATATTCACAAGGCATCCAGAGATAAAGTCGTTTCATAAATGCATTGTGTAGCTTGTGATCTTTTGATGTTGCATGCAAAGGAGACATCACAGAGCACACGGATACCCCGGGAGAGCTCCGAGCCTGCTTTTCACTTCCAAGAGCTCCTTTCTTGCAGTGACCCCTCCCTTTAGCAGCATATTCACCTTGGCCTCTCGGGAGTGGGAGTGACGCACAGCATCCCTGCTATGAGCTTCCACGAGCCATGAAAACCTGCTGTTATGACCAGAGAGAAGTAACCAGCACTATTATTTGTATCATTTGCTGAGGTTTGTAACCTAGAATTAATTTTCAAATCGAGTCCAAACGCTGCCTGTTTCGCATGTATCTGGGTAGCAGACAAGAGCCCTTTTAGCAACAGAAGCAAATAGAGCTACAATCAAGCAGCTCAAGGCACAACCCTCTAATAGTTCAGTAATCAGTAATAATCAACCCCTCTCTTTATGTTCGGGGAGACCTCATAGAACCCAGCTACTCTACAGTGAATACATTTTCATTTATAAGACTAAATGCAAGCATACGTTATCTACTTAATTAAAATCTAAATTCTCTAACCAACCATTTGTTGTTTCTCCTGGGTGCACGTTACATACATTACTGGTGTTTTCCTGAAATCCAGCGCTAATGGATTAAAATAACTTGATGAAATGTTTCATTTGCAGCATGTGGTTCTGGAAGAACACAAAATCCTCTGATGCTGCACTCGTCGTGAACTCCTTTCCATCACTAGTCGCAAAGTATAGGAGTCCTCTAAATCTACCTGAGTTAGGGGAGGAAAAGACAGCAGGAATTAATTACCAGTTTGGACGTAAAGGAGGACTCCCAGCACAAGATGCCCTTTCTCTGACTCAGTGCTGGTTTTAAAGCCTTTCTGAATAGGACTGCATGGCCATGCCGTGCCAAACATCTCTGGTAAGGGTTTGAACGTCATTGCTTCACTGATGATGAAACATCCATTTCCTTACTCTGCAAATCTTCCGCATTCCAACTTCTGAATATCTTCAAAGGCTCAAAATCTTTATCAGTTGGTGCTAAACCTGGCTCGTTCTCTGGCTCTCAGAGATTACTTTTGTTGTTCCTCTACCTCCTTTGCATAGTTCTTAAATTCCATTTGGCTTTTTTGAGTGCTGTGAAGAATCCCCTCCAGAGGAGAGCAGGCAGGAGTGGAGCAAAGAGAGCAAAGAGGAGCAGGTGGGGCAGCACCAAACCAAGATCAATGGCTGCTGCTCTTGGTTGGGAGGATCCCCCTGACAGCTTCACATCACTACTGCAAACTAAAGTATTTATGGAGATGCCACCAGGAATTCTGCTTTGCTTCCAGCAGATGCAAAGTGAAAGGGCACCTCCTTCAAGCCATTCAGCCTCCCCTGCGTTATAATTAAAAACAATCTCTATCCTCGATAGGGTTTTGATTCAGGTAACTCATTACCCCCCAAGAGCCATTTGTGAGACTAAATTGCAAATGCAAATTAATGCCAGCTTTGCTTTGACAGTAATGGGCCTTTTATCCTCCTTTCTATTTTGCTAACTTCTATTTTTGGATGTTTTCATCCCTATGATATAAAGCAGGAGTCCAGTGCAGATTTGCCAGGGGACAGTGATGGTTTTGTACACTTTTCTCATAAGATGCTCCTCCGTGCTCCCTTGCTGCAGTACTGCAACCTCAGGCAGTCCCAGTGCAATCAGAACCATACAGCCACCAGCCCCTCCCCAGCTACAGCCCTATGCCAGGGTTCTCCTCCATTAGTTGAGCCAGTGGAGTTATTTGCTGTGGTTACAGGCAGGAATTCCCCTGGCCTCTTTGCACACTCCTTGCACAATGGGCAATTGTTCTGGGTATTGCTGTAACACGAGCAGGAGCATTTATATCTCCCCTGCAAGGAAATTCTCCTACAACAGGGAGGCTGTTCTGCCTCCACCTGTATTGGTTGACGTGGTTTGCTCTCTAACTAGCCATCTTATTTTATCGTGTCATTATATGAAAATTGTTCTCCACGCAGGTCTTTGTGATTCTTGGCTGTATATCCAGCCTGACACGGCCTGAAATCATGCACAGCCAAAGGACACCCGCTATTCTTCACGAAGAAAGAGCAGTAAATACAAGAACTGAAAAGCTTTGCTCCTGCTCCTCGCGTAGACAATACGTGACCACAATAACAGTGTGGAGCGACACAAGTTTTTGGAGTCGCTTTAAAAAGGGCAGAAGTGCGTGCACAGTGATGCTGCATTGATCAAACACTGCTTGCCCACGTGCTTACATCAAAAGCAGCATAGGGGTCCTCTGTGCTCCCCACCAAACACACAAAACGGCCAGAGAGGTAAAACTGACCAAATCATTATTGTTAAGAAGTGGAAGTGAGGCAGAAATCCTGACCCCAGGGGATGTCAGAAACGCAGAGCCAGTTGCTGCTGCTGGTCCCTGCTGGTGTCATAACAAAAAGCCAAAGTTGTTATTTATTGCCCTTTATTCCCGTAGCATTTGATGTCTTTAATGCAGTCTGCACACAGGAGTGTGATGAAGTGCTCTCACTTCCATTTCACATACGAGGAAAAGAGAGACATAGCCTCATATTCTCAAAAGGCACTTGAGCACCTAATGCCCTTGGAAATCAGCTGCAGAGGAGCTCTGAAATACCTACAGAAAAACACACATGCCTGAGAGAACTCATCCAGACTTCCCAGCACACAACACCCTGCTGAGAGCCTCGAGATGAGACAAATGCCCGTCCCAGTGAGCAGGGGCACAGCAGCAGCCCCAAGGAGAGAGCAGCTCCCAAGGACCCATCCCCGCTGCTGCAGTACCCTGGGGCTCAGCTGTCCCTGCCAGGGGACCTGCAAGCACGACCTGCAGGAGGAAAGCTGCATCTTCTGCATCACCTCTCAAGTCAGGACTGTGAAGATGACTCTCACCTGGCTCTCCGTCGCTTCAGATCTGTCCTCATTAGCAATGAATTACTCCTGGTTTTCTGCAAGTGGAAGTATTTTCAGGACCCTCCACATGAGAATCCTCGCTCTGATCCTGACTTGTTCCATAGCCTTCAGTAAATTAGTCTTAATCTTTTCATGTCCCCACCTGGAAGAGTCAGCTAGTGGTGCTCACCTCACATTTGATGGATTAACTTGTTACTAAATTCCACCGTGTTCAACAAGTACTGAACATCTCGTACTAATCAGCAGAAACTTATTAATTCTCATTATGAGTGCTTCTCATGTCCTTTCTGATAAAGCTCACTGGGAGATACAACAGTTCTCCAGAACAGAGGCACAGCCCCTTGGAAAATCACCAGGAAGAAAACCAAATCAGCCTATTTCCTTGCAAAAATAACTGTGTATCATTATGGGAATTTGCCCCACATTAGATTTCCAGAGAAATTTTCCACTCTTTCAACTTCTTAACATTACAGATTTTTCCCCACAGAGAAATTGCCTCTTTAACCCAAGTTTTCAGGGTAATGGGAAAGGAAATGGGTTTTTCATGGCAGAGAATGGAGCTGTCTCCTCTGCAGCTGCAGCCCACACCCCCAGAGACTCTTTACTCTGTTCCCTGAGCACGGAGATGATGCCAGCCTTCCCAGTGGGTTGCAGGATCTGGCACTCCTCTCCTTCCCAGGTCAAAGTGCCAGAAAAGCTGCATGAAACACTGCTCCATAGGGAATCCTTCACTGCAGCACAATGTGGCCACTTGGATTTGGCTCTGTGGGGAGCTCCCATCTCATCTCATCTCATCTCATCTCATCTCATCTCATCTCATCTCATCTCATCTCATCTCATCTCATCTCATCTCATCTCATCCCATCCCATCCCATCCCATCCCATCCCATCCCATCCCATCCCAACCCATCCCAGCACCAGGCTGGGCTCTGCTAACTAGAGACCTGGGTGCATTATCCTCTAGGGAATATCAGTTTCTGTTGCCTCTCTGTGCTCTCCTTGGCACGAATGGGATCAAAGTGGTTTTTTTTTTTTTTGGTCCTTTGTATTTATTTTAAATTTTATTTATTTATTTTATCTGGCTGACATTTTGACTTTGACTATTAGCTGCTTGGAACAGATATTATCTCTTGTTATGCATATTCATGATAACCATCATCTCTGCTGACACGGTCACCTTCAGAGCTACAAGGATGAGCCAACCCAACCTGAGACAGCATCCAGGTCCTACCCTCTTTACCTCCTTCAGGAAAAGGAAAGCAAGACCTCAACAATTATTTATAGAAAGAGCCTGTTTCACTCCTATTAGTTAGCTTCCCTTAAATTCCTTATGTAAGCACAGTTATCAAATTCAACCTTCATCTTGAGTCCATCTATAGGCAAAACACTCCTTGTTTTTGCACGTAACTGCTACTGAAAATACACTTCCATTTGCAGACCTTCATTTGGCTCTGGGACAAGAAGGAAAGCCGTGTCCCAAATGGAAGGAACAACAAAGACACCTAATGCCTTAACTAACAGCAACAACCCAGACCACATCACGCATCAGCCTACGGAGCTCAGCTGCCTGCTGCCCTCCTTGCTCCCCATTGACACACGCACTCTCCCACAGGATGCTTTCCATCCAGTTGTCCCCACAACCCTTCCCTGACCCCCTGCTCTGCCACCTTCAGGTCTGAGCTGTGCATGAGCCCGTATGCCCTCCCTTCCCACTTTCCCATCTCCAAACACCAGGACCCAGCGGGTGACAGAAGAGACCAGAGGGTCTCTCCCATTCCCCTGGGGGCTGAGAGCAAGAAGCACAGCTGGGTCAGCCAGGGGGGGATCCCAGCACGGAGATGTCGGCCTCGCTACCTCCAAGCTGTGCAGTGTGCTGCTATTTTAAAAGCTGCCTAGAGGTGGCATCTCCCCAAAACGAAGCCACTTCTGCATCACCTTCCTGTGCCTGGGTGGGCTGTTTTCAGCTGCAGGCTCACTGCGGCAGCAGTGTTTTGCTTGCAACCCAATACATAGAAATGTTAATAGGGTGTCTGAAGAGACATTTTAGTTGCGAGCAGCATGTTGTGCTTCCTAGTTGAAAGCACACCAGTGCACCCATAAAAGTAATGTAATCTCGGGAGCAGAAGGAGCACTGCTGGAAGGATTGCTTAGAGCAGAGAAGCTTCAAGCTGTATTTCCTCAGGAAAAGCCCCCAGGATGGCTGTGCAAGAGCTACTGGGCTCCGTCCAGCTCTCATCAAGGCTCTCCTGGGTCCCCTCTGCTTTCCTGGGTGCCTCTCCGATTCTGCTCAGCACCACTGAAGACCAGGCAGGCTGCGTCCTGCCCAGTTATTATTATGATGGCTACCACTTTAACCATATGTCCATTCTCTTTAAAGCACAGCTTTGGGAATACAAGGCCTGCGTTCAGTTCTGGTCCCGAGACCAGACCTTTCTGTATAACCTTGGGAAGGAAATTAATATATGCAAACTCCAGTTCCTGTTCTGCAAAATGGAGAGCATTCTGTTTTATCTGTTCAGACTGTCAGCCCAGTGAGCCAGAGCCTGGGCAGGGCTGGACAGATATGCATACACCAAATAAACAGCAGTGTGATCCTCCACGTGTCACTACCATACAAGTGAACGTGATTCTTTGGGGCATCTGTTGTTATAGTGCATCCAGCTACTGCTTAGCCTAAGCATTATGTATGCCTGCCTGTAGACTCACCATTTGTGTGCTCTCTTTTACAGTCTCCATAAAAGCAAGCAGAAAGAATGCAGAAAGAATATCCTGCTTTGCTAATACACTCAAGCAAACCCATTAAGATATCTCTAACCGCGGTCTAAAACCAAAGGAACAGGCTGACAGTGCAGTGCTGCTCTTCTCTCTGATGTCCAGACTTCCTGTGCCATGCTTTCCCCTGTGAGACCTACTGCAAGAACAAGAGTATTACTTATGGTCACCTAGCAATAGAACTAGGTCTTAGGGGAATCTGCAGCCTGCCTATCATGCAGAGCTCTAGCCCGGAGCATCTGTTAACCCACCCATGCAGATCAGCAGAGTGTAAGGGAAGCCTGCACGTGGGGAATGGAGGGCAGTCGAGTCCCAGAGGTTGAGTTCTTCAACCCTGGATGAATCAGTTCACTCCCTATTAAAACAGCTACAGGCACAAAAGCTAAGTTCTGGCAAGGGAAAGCTCAGAAGTGTACTGCAGAATAAATAAGGAAGGATAAAAATGAGAGCATTTGTCCGCAGCAAAAGTGCCAGACTCCATCAGACAAGATTTAGTTCCCCAAGAGTGTTAAAAACACTCCTGCTTATGCCATCCATCGTCACTCTGCCATACCCAGACATTATTTCTGTGAGAAACCGTGATGTGCTTCCAATGCCTTCTGAACTGGCAATGCCTGTTTCAGACAAGATGGATAGGATATAAGGAGAGAAAAAGCTGCAGGACGCATCCCTAGTCAGACTGCAGCTGCAGAACTCGCACGTCTCCATCAAAGACAGTGGAATTACTCCAGTTTACCTCAGCTGAGTAACTGAATCAGATCTGCATTTCTCTAGTCTCATATGATAACATTTGGATGGGATCTTACAACAGGAACACAAACACTAAAACCCTGAAACAAACATCCCCTGTCCTTTGGATGAGAAAGTATTTATGCTGTGAAGCATTTAGAGTGGCTCAGGAGCACTGGTGGGGAACTGAAGTCCATAAGTCTAGATGAAGTGAATAAATCTGCAGCTTGTCAAGTTGGTAAGGAAAAAAGGCTTATTTGTTTTTTGTACGAATAAAGTTCCCTTTAACCTTTGCTCCACTAGGCTGCAATTCTGCAAAGTATGGAGAATTGTTGCAATGGGAGCAGAGGGTATTCAGCAGGCCTAATGCTGTACTTCTGCATGAATTAACAGAAACTCAGTGTTCTGTGCAAACCTTATTTGACTGTAAGCTGAGCTTCTTAACTGAGAAGCCTGATTAAGAGAACCTTAGAAATCAGATTTTGAGCCTCCATTCAGAATGATGTTTTGCCCTGTTTCCATTGTAAATCTAGTCCAGGTGCCATCCTGTCTCTGCTCCGCATTAAAGCTGTGGGCTGCAGCGATAAGGGGCCCACAGGGAGTGGGATGGCCGTACAAGATTCAGGTTTCAGCACTATGTCCAAGGTGCATCCCAGCTTTCTAACCATGTGCAGCTCAAAATGTTCCTGACCCTTCTCTTTGAGGAGCTATGCTGATCTGAGTCATTCAAATCCTATCCTCCCTGCAGCAAGTTTCTCCCTCCTCCAGTTACTGTGAGCCAGAAGAACAAATACTCGTGACCTCAGATTAAGGAATCTATTCACTGCCCTCTCAGAGAGTTTTCCACCATTGTGCCTTGTTACTGAGAGGCTGCATGATACTGTATCCCCTAAAACAACTCCTGAACTGGACCGCACATCCTTCAGGGCAGCTGAGACAGCAACAATAATACCATAGATATAATAAATTCAGTACTCCAAGGGATTTAAATGCATTTCCAGTGTTCTTATTGCCAGCAAACTAACCAGCTAGCTTGGTCACTCTGTTTTATGATAAGGGAGATGCATCTACATTTGAATCAAGACCTCCAAACTAAACGGCCTACCTGGATTTGCTAATTCTCTTCTTACTCATCCCAGCCCTCCAGTAGAAGAGCAGCCCAGTGTGAAACCAGAAGAGCAAGACAGAGAAGAGACAAGGACTTACTGCCCTCCTCTCCCAGTGATGGTGGATGTGTCACAGCCAGGGCTGAGCAGCAGTGCTCTTGGTCCATTTATGGGATGGGACCACTGGAGGGAAATAGATATCAAAGCATAAAGGCTTGTGTGCTTAGAAGGTTGTGAAACTCTTTACTTTTGTTGAAGTGCTCTCTGAGCAGCATTGCTGTGTATTATTCTCTGCAAAGAGTCAGACACTTTTTTTGTTGTGCTTCACACTGGCTATTAAGAGATATATTCCAGGCTTCCAACTCATTGTATGAAGTCATTTTAGTGTTCTTCAGAGGAAACTGATGCCTTTTCAACAAATAAACAGAAAAAAAAAAAGACTCCTCTTTTATTCCTGGCATTGTTGCTGGCAATGACAAGGACTTCCAGCTCTCCAGCAAAGCTGCTCCAGGTTGGATCCTCAAGCACTATGCACAGCATCAGGTCATTGCCTTCAACAAAGCATAACTAGATTACACCAGCTTGAGATTTGGCCCTATGTATCCAAGCCCATTTCAGCTCTCTATCACATGTTTGCTTACTATTAACTAAGCTGAGCTGTGGCTTGTTTGCTTATTTTTCATCTCTCTGACCTTCTTTGGAAGAGATGATAACAGATTGTGTCCTTGAGAGTCAACAGTTTCCTTTGCATCAAAGCAAGAAGCAAGGTCAAGATCCAGCTGCTCCTAAATGATAAGTTTTAAAACAATAGCTGTTGGCAGAGACTAAGCTGATCTGTTGCAAGCTCTTCTCTGGGGATAGGTCAGAGGAGTGGGATGAGAACGGATTCTCACACCTTCTACTGCTTTGGTGACAAACACAGCAGTGCATGATGAAAGAGATGGTGGGGCTGATCACAGAGAACACGCAGCCTGGTGGTTGTTCACAGGCACTGATACACTCATATGACCTTAACAAGGTACCTGCCTGGGGGGGACCTGCTAGAGAGCAGGCACAGCGCATTGCTCCTGATTAAATCTGTTCCTCTGACACATCCCTACATCGGTAGCTCACGTGGGGTTGAAGCAACCTTCCCCTTCTCCACCGGTGTCTTCTGATATTTGCCCAAGTGCAGAGATGGTTCCTGTTCCCTCCAACCTTGGAAACGAACCAGATGGTTTCAATGGGGGCATCTATGGAGAATAAAGCCAAAGGGATTTAGGCACCCCTTGGGGAGTGGTGAGCAGCATGGCTTTCATCAAGTCTCTACCTTCTTCAGTGGTCTGCGGCCTCAACTTGAAATGTTGCCTTCTGAGCTGCTGCTGAAAGCCAGCTGTCTACCATTTATATTGTTAATTCATTAAAACCAGTTCTTTATCCTCTCAGGAAATCACGGCAGTCCTGCTTACTGGCAGACAATAACATTCGAGGGCTTGCTGCTGCAATCGCTGACAATATCAATTATTTAGTTTTCTGCCAATTCCTATTAGACTTTTCAGGCTAGAGAATTTACACTGTGTTATTGAATTAAAAAACAGCTAAAAGCTTTAGGGAATCCAAACTAATTAGCCGGCATTTGTAAACCCCTTTGTTCATGGTAATTTGTTTACAAGAGTAGCTCAACCTTTTAATTATGGGCACACTCATAGGCCACATACTGTACCATTACAGGTGGGATTTTTTGTTTGGTGCAATGAGGGCAAATATGGGGAAGCTAATTCTGCTTTAATGAGCTGTGATGACCCTGCTTGGCACTGGATGACCTAAAATACAAGCGTGTCTGTAATTATAGCTAAGAAAAAATGCCACTCCAAATGCTTTAAGTGGGCCAGAAATCATCAGCATCCAGTTGTGTCAGCAGTACAGCCCCACAGTCCCTACTCCTACTTGGTCTTCAGCCTTTTTTGTAGATGTCATCTCAAGGTATCTCTTCACCCTTTTGCCTGTTCCCATCTATTCGTATTGCCCTTCTGCACTGGATTTGAAAGACGAATGGTTTGGTTTTATTAGGGAAGAGGAGACATCTCCACACGGATGACGATCCTGTTGTGCCAGCTTGCACTTCTCTCTGCAGCAGCAGGCAGCCCTCTCTATCTGTGCTGGAAGGCATCTGTGCAAATCATCACCCTCCCACCAAAGTTTTACAGGTCCTTTCTCTTTAGCGTGAGAACAAGGTTTTAATTTTGGAAGAAATGCTGAGGTTCTTATTGCAAACGAGTTTTTAGTCCAGCACGTAGGAAGCAACAGCAAACTGTTTGGGTTCTCTTCTGATTGCTTTACCAGACTGAATTATTGGGCAGAACTGTTCTATGGAATTGGGCAGAAGTGTTTGGGCTGAAATCCCAGGAGTAGGTTTCCTGCCTGCAGTCTGTGACCATCTCTCCTTCTGCAGCAACATATGGACATATTAATAGAGGAGCCAAAGAATGTTTCCCAGCTGCATCTGCTTTCTTCAGATGGGCAAGGATCCTGAGCAGACCTAGTCAAAATCAACAGTGAAAATCTTGACATTTGCCTTGACACCGAATAGAAATTCTGAGTATGTTTATTTCTGGGGAAATAGATGACAACAGAAGGGAAGGAAAGCAAAGTGAGATGTCTCTCAACAAGGGAATGGGAAGACTACAAATAAGTTCTCAGTTCATTCTGAATAGTTCCAAGAAACTTGTTCGTACAAAATCTCTGCAGTGTTGTTTTTATTTAAAAAAAAAAAAAAAAAGGATTTTAAAAAGCCTAGAACTGCATTGTATGTGATATATCTGCATTTGGCATCCCTCAGTCAGATCTAACGTGCTGAATACAGACTGATACAGCCTTACCCCTTGCAATGAGCACAAAGCCATCTTCCCACTAAGTCCCAGTGATGGATGCTGAACTTCAGCAGGTGATTCAAAGAGACACAGCGAGCGTATTGCACAGGCAGCCTGTGGACAGCAAGGTCGAAGCAGAGGATGGATTAGACTGCTGTTTTTTCCCCCCTCTATTATTCTGTTTTCCAACCTGAAAACTCTTCTGGGCTCACATTCTACCTGATGTCTTTGAGGCACTTGGATGTCTGCACAGACAGCACCTTGCTAGGTCTCAGCATGTCCTCTGACAGCATTACATTCAGCCTTGCTCTAGGGCCAGCTGAACATCATGTTTCAGTAGGGCAGCTGATTTCATCTCTTCAGGAATTTTGTTACGAGGCTCAAAAAGCACTGATAAAAATGGAGACGGGCACAAGTGTCCCTCAAACACCCAGGTCCTCCAGACCACATTGAGTTAAAATATCATTAACTCTGCTGCGTGTTTGACAAGAATGTATGACAGCACTAGCCATATGGAAAGCATAAATATTAAATACTGTATATTGCAGCCATTTGCAAGAAACTGCATTAATCCCTTGAAGGTTAATGAGAATTATTCATGTGCATCTGAGGGAAAGAAGTACTTCACTTTAGAAATGGAACAGCTTGACATGCCTGATATTTCACTTACCAATAAATACGAACGTGGAAAATGGATGGACATCTCAGCGTCGCGCCCGAATGAGGGCTCACCGAACAACTCCGAGGTTTGTTGTCTCAAATCAATATTTTACATCATTAATATTTTCAGTTCCAGGAATCGGTGAAACAATAAATCCTGGCCGCTCGCAGACGGTTTGCCACTGTGTAGATGTTCCTGCAAGAGGGGAAACAGATGTCAAGGAGTCAAGACCAAGCTGGTTTATTTAGTTAAGCCCTGAGAGTAAAAAGAAGGAATTGGTACTGGAGTAGGAGCTGGTTTCAGACTCGTGTAAAAGGAGAAAGAGAAGTGAGCCAGAATTACTCTCAATAAGCGCAGTCTGCATCTGGCAGCACGGAGACTCTTGTGTTCACAGCCTCTTCCCAGAAAACATCGACAGATTTCCGAAAAGAGTTGAAGCGTCTAATAAATGTGATTGCTGGCAGTAATCACCATCAAAATTAGAAGAGCCGTTTTGGAAACAGCTTTGCTATGGCCCGTTTTTAACTGAACCACCTGCAACAGTGGAGCTGCTGTAAACCTGCAATGATAAAATTTCTGCGCATCTTTGTTGAAAATAATTTGTCGCGAGTGAAATCCTCTTGCTGCTTGGGAAGCTGGTTGGAATTAGGGGATAGTCTTAATGGAATTAAGGTTTTGGTTTTGTTTCAAATAGTGTCCTTGAAAATTAAAATCCTTTTCCCTTTTTATCCACGTTGTATTTTTTCATAATACACTCATCATACATGCGCTGCACACGGTGGCAAATTCCAGCCGCTACCGTCCACGGCTCACGCTATCTCTAAGGAAGGAACTCGGAGCTCCGGCACTGGCTGCTCGGTGAGCACCATCCTGCAGAACATGGGGTTGGCTCAGCAAATGAAACAGAAAACGGTGAGCAGAGGCCACACCTTCCAGAGCCTTCAGTGGAGTTGCTGGAGCAGATTTTTGGCTGATGTCAATGATGGGAGCTCCCATGACTCAAGGAGCAGAGCTGGACCGATGGATACGAGTGGAAGGTTCAGCTCTGCATGTGTGCATGGAACACGTGCTCCGAGCTCGCTCTGTTCAGCTGGAATCAGATAACCAAACAGGTCAGTGTTAAATACAAAGAACAGCCAAAGGCATAACGCTGAAGAAGTGCATAGGGAGGTGGTGCTGGCTCTGCTCTCACTGAGCTGGATGGACCCTGATAGCTGCAGTTTGCTGAAATTTGGCCTCTGCTGTTGCATGGCATGGGTTTGGACATGGCCGGTCTCCTTGAGGGCTGCAGCACAGGGAGTTCTGCAGTGAGGGAGGGTACAAAATGGAGGCGATTTTGACTAAACCCTGCTCGTGGGTCTGGTGACAAAGCTGAGGAAAGGGAACGATGATCAGAGTGAACCGGGGACACCCAGAGATAGGGTCAGGGGAGCGGGAGTGAGGCTGAGCCGACAGAGCACATGCGGTGCTGCATCTCAGCACAAGGAGAACCAGCGGAAGGGTCAGTGCATCTCATGCCTTCTTTTTGTTGTTGTTCTCAGATGCCCCCGATTCCCAGCTCTGGTGCTTCAGAAGCAGTCAGCGTGCAACCAGCCCGCAGTGCGGGCAGCAGGCGTCCCCCCGCAGCGCAGTGCAGGCACCGGGGGGGTCCTGGGGGAAGCGCTGCGCTGCCGGCAGCATCCTGCCCTATTTTCTGCACCACAGCAGCCCCACGCTGCTGTGCAGCGATGCGTGTGGGCCAGCAGCAATTGCACACGCAGCCAGCAACTGGTCTCAGGGAAACCTCACAGCACCATGCACTGATTCAGACTTGTGGTTATCATTAGCTGGACTTCTGAGGCATTAATGCTCTCGATTCCTTGCGCTGTGCCCAAGGTCAAGAAAACAGCTGAGTGAGAATGTTTTGTATTAGGGGTGTACTCATAAACAGCTTCTAAAGGGTTGGTGAAAGGATGTTTGGATAAGTAGTTAATCAATTTGTACAGATTATTACGAGGTCAGTAGATGCACAGGTTGGTTATGAACACTGAACAATAATAACCACTGATACGCATACAACACTTGATATAACACATATTTATCACCTCCATAATGGCTACTACTAAATAAAAATCTCACTCCTGTGAATCTCCTTGCAAAGGACGTTATTTCCTGGGACTGGGGCTTACTGAGCCGCATGGAGCTGCCTCCAGCAGGAGCTGTAACCCTCTCTGAAGCAGTTTCTCTTTCTCGAGCATCTCACTGCCCAGCAATCTGGCAGCCTGAGAACTCCAGCAGAAGAGTTTCATTCTGTTTTCATTGTTAGACATAGCTCACAATCACTGTTAAACCATTCAAAGGAAAACACAGCTGGTGATTCTGGACTATGTTATATTTTTATTCTGAGTCATTTACCACCTCTTTTAAATAATCCCAGAAGCCTCCACAGGGATTTACTTTTATGGCACTGGATCGCTCAGGAGTGTGTCTGTCTCTAGCCTTTTCCTCCCATTTTTCAATTTCCATTCTGGCCTGCATCCACCGCAGGAGGGAATGTGCTTCAAGTCACTCAGAGGAACCCTGCAGGGCTCTGGGACCCATCCACAGCTGACAGAAACCAGAGAGGGTCCAGTGGCTTCAGGCAGCCACAGCACACACAGCCTGGCCGGGCCAGGCAGGAGCGCTGCCTCCAAGCTCCCCATAAATCACTGGCACCAACCGGTGTTGCGTGCTTGAAACTACCATCTAAAATGTTTCAGCGCATTTAAATGTATTTCGGAGTTTTAAAGGTGGATGCCCCACATTGAGGTGTTCAAGGCCAGACTGGATGGGGCCCTGGGCAACCTGATCAGGTGCCTGATGTAGTGGTTGGCAGCCCTCCCCATGGCAGGGGGTTGGAACTAAATGGTCTTTGAGGACCCTTCCAATTCAAGCCTTTCTGTGATTATATATCTTATAAACATTCATTTGTTTAAATCTGTGCTGCAGGCGACCACTGCAAGGAAAATGGAGCACTGAATACTGAAGGCAAGATATCTAAAACCAGGTGTGACACTGCACATACAGCTCCTCTAACTCTGTAAATACCTCTGCAGTGCTGAGGCCCTTGGCTCCCATCTTTTACTGGGCAACTCCCAGGTTTGCAACATCAACACACTCAGTAAACACACCTAAGGTACATCAGTATGCAGGTGCTATTGCTCTGTAGTGGCTTTTCACATCAGACATATCAGATCCACCACATCCTGCCTTACCTTCTGTCTTGGTTTCAGCTGGGATGGAATTGTTTTCTTCAAAGTGTCTGGTACAATGCTATGTTTCGGTTCCAGGAGAAAAACAGTGTTGATAATACACTGATGTTGATAGTTCCCACTAAGGAGCACTGCACAGAGCCACGGCTGTTCTCAGCAAGGGGCCCAAGGAGCTGGGAGGGGACAGAATTGGGACAGGTGGCTTAAACTGGCCAAAGGGATGTTCCATAGCATATAACATCACGCGGAAGGAGTTTTGTAGGGGGTGGGAGTGCTCTCTTTTGCTGCTTGCAGGCCAGCTGGGCATCAGTAGGGGCTGGTGAGCAATTGTTTGTGCATCACTTGTTATATACATCCATATATATATATATATATGTAGTCTATTATCCTTTTCCTTTTCTCTTAGTAAATAGTTTTATGTCAACCCACGAGTTCTACTTTTTTTTCCCCAATTCCTTCCCCCATCCCCCTGGGAAGGGGGGGAGTGAGCGAATGGCTGTGTGCTGCTGAGCCACCCGCCAGGTGAAACCACAACATCCTGATTCTCCACGAAGCCAGAAAAGACTTGCTTTGCCTAAAATTCCTCTGGAAACCCACAGACAGGGGAAAAGCCGACAGGAAATGAAAGCGAAGCCAGTCCACCCCCTCCTCTGCTCTGCTGCACAACACTGCTTGTCAGGTTGCTCAGCCGTGCCCTCAGAGCAAACCTGGGGAGAAGGTGAACTGTCCACAGCTGTTCAATATCTGTGCTGAGAACAACCAACCCAGGAAGTGAGATTTCTCACCTCGGCTGTGCTGTGTCCCCTTCGGAGGAACAGGAGCAAGCAGGAAGTCACTGCACCATTCAATCTCTCCCAGGCTTTTGCACTAAAGGCTCTGCTAAAAGGTGGATGCTCCCTTTATAGGCTGAGGATTTTCTTGACTCCAAGTTGTTTGCTCTCGAAATTAACCTCCAGAGATACCGAACAGTTGTGAGTTGTTAAGTAGGTTCACCCTGTAAGCCACAAGAGAAACATCCCTTTCAGTTACTATGCGGGTTGGGCTCTCGCTAGGAAGCTAGCAGTATCTCTCCTCTGATTTCTCTGTATACCCCAAATGCCATCCTCTAATTTTCCAGATGATTAAAGCTTGCATTTCACTTTGGGGAAAGCACAACTCCAAGAACCTGTGCAGTTAAAATTCAGGAAGGCGCAGCTCTTCTCTTCTCCGGGAGACATTTTGAGTGCTGCTCACAATTACAGCAATTGGTCCCTTTACATAAGTAAAGCAATTCTTTATGGCAAATTAGCTTCTTCTTAATGAAGACGTGTTATTTTCAGTAAGTCAGCGTTTTTGGTGGGGAGATTTAATAAACTTTATTCTTCTTCCCCTCATTGTGATAAGCAAATTTAATTTTACTTGTATTATTAATAATGCTAGGCATCTCTTGAACATATATAGCAGATGCTCCCTTCTCCGGCCATACCTGTGCATCACCAGCAGCACCATCCCCAGGCTGGCAGCCAACATGAGGCCAAGCATACACCAACAAATAGAACACACTCCTTGTGCAGAAACTGGATCGGGGAGGAAAGAGCTTCCTAGGCCATTACTATAGGAAAGTGCCACAGAGATAAGGTAGGTTATCTTCTAGAGAGAACGAGATCTTCCATGTGGATGCCTTCAGCCCTGGCCCTGTTGCTTGGCTGTCTCGAAATTCTGCATGGCTCTTACCAGGGGAAATTTTATACCCGCTTCTACTGCGCAACAGGATAATGGCTGAAATCCTCCTTTTACAGAATGATAACATTTACAGAACCTGAGAAAATCTTTTCCTCCTTCATGTACCGACCTACCTGCACCCTGGAGTTTCAGAGGTAAGCAAAGGCTTTTCAGTCACTTCGTGCATAAGAACAAGAGAGGCTGGGAATGTATCAGTGCTTCCCTTTGCAGAGAGAAGAGACGTTCCGACACAGCACCCTTCATTTCTCCTGGACATGCTCTCTCCTCTAAGTGGTACTGACACACACATGGTGTTCTCCTTTACCGCACGGTTACTAGTCATGCCTTACTGGCTCACTTGGTCCAAACATGATAAATCAATTTCCATCCAATTAGGTTACGCCTGAAGAATTAATTTGCTACACTTTAGACTGTAGTATTTTGTATGTTCCTAAATGCAATTAGAAAACTTTAATTTAATCTTACATGCCCAATATGATCGGCTGGTACATAAGACAATCCAGTTGCGGCTTGTACAGCATGCGATTGTAGCTGTAATTGATTAAAATTGCTTTTGCAAGTGTGTCTTGATGTCATGCCTAACTCGATTTGCTTCGGGTCTTACTCCTTGCAAGCATATGCACATCAGAAACTTTCTGCGTATGAGCAGTGCATCAAAACCTGCAGGATTTATGAGCACAGGTAGGCAGGTCCCATGCTTGTTGGGCCCAAAGCGTTCATCTGGCCACAGGCATCCAGACACTGTTGTGATTTGAACTAGCTTAAGATCTAGCGGTCTCTTACAAGAGTGGTGAGGTGCTGGCACAGGCTGCCCAGAGAAGCTGTGGATGCCCCATCCCTGGAGGTGCTCAAGACCAGGTTGGATGGGGCCCTGGGCAGCCTGGTCTAGTGCCAGATCTGGAGGATGGTGGCCCTGCCTGTGGCAGGGGGGTTGGAACTTGATGATCCTTGGGGTCCCTTCCAACCCAAGCCATTCTATGATTCTATGATTCTATGATTTCACTCCTGGAAAACATTTTGCAGAAAAAGCCCCGTTGCTTTGAAACATTTCAACAACAAAACATCTGCTTAGCTCAGTCAAAAAAAAAAAAAAAGACTGGCTCAGAAAAACACGGTTTCTTATTTTCAAAAATAGGCTACAGTGTGAAGCTTGACTGTAACTGGACATGACAGAATCCTAAAGCCTTCAGTTTTATTCACTCTCCTGAAAAGTGTTTATATTTGAAATCATGGTGAGATAACATGAGTTAAAGGCACAAGCTCTCACCTCTCAATATATAACGGATTGTTCCCTGGATAATACCAGGGCTTGTCAGAAATATATAACATGGACACTGATTTTCCACAGCATGCAGTTCTCACTATGTCAGTGGGAAAGAGAATTTCAGATAGGTGGGAAAACAGCAGAAGAGACAACATGGAACTATTTCGTCCCATGCAAGTGGTGGTGTCTGTAAGATTGGTCATGATTTATTTCCTCGGTTTTGTTAAGACCAGAAGCTGGAAGGCAATTTCCTTTGCATATGTATAACATACCTTAAAAGACTGGAGGCTTATAAATTATTAGACAGTGCAGTGAGATGTTAAATGACATAATGAATGCTTGTGCTTTGGAAGACAGGTTGGTACTATTTGGGACAGAGGATAAAAACATTACCCAAATCTCAGAATGGCCCAGAATCAGGGTCCCTGTTAAACTAGCTGCTGATCTGGTAAACATAGACACAGTGTTTGTATCAACTGCTGCGCTGCATTCTGAAAAAGGAAAAAGGAGATGTAAAAATGGCAATGATTTTCTGTCTAAGCTTCATATGTTTTCTACAAACAAAAGTAGCTAGTAAGCATTGTTACCCTCCTTCATTCCCTATTAGACTATCTCAGATGGGCAGGTTGGCAGGGAAATAGCCAAGAAATGAAGGCTCCTACAGAGACATCAGTATTTATCTTAAACTGGCATCACTTGCACCCAGACCTTGGTAAGGACCATGCATCATCTCCACCACCCTTAAGGACCCATCTCTGCAACTTCTCTGGTGCAGTTCACCCATCTGTAGCATGGGAACTGCAGCAGTGTGCTGTTTCCCAGCCCAACCCTGTGCAGTGGGGCCAGGGCTTTCCTCCTGCTGAAAGCTGCCCATAGCAGCCTTGGGCCATGTCTCCCATCATACTTCATAGCTTCATGGACTACTTTTTGGTCTGGTGCACTCAACTGTCTCTCTTACTCAGCTGTGCCTAACAGAAGCATGTATTAGAATAAACTCTTGCTATCATCATGATGAAGCCCTTAATGTCATTAAATTCTATTCAGACTTCCTTCCCATCCCTAAGCTCGCCTGGTCCTCCCATGTGGTAACTCCTGCCTTCAGGAGCTCTGCTCAGTGCTGCTGCTGCCCGCTCCACCCCTGCATCGCCACCTGGTTCACAGCTACTTCTTGGACAAGTCAATAGTTAAAACACAAACCCCAGCATCAACCCTTGAAAGGATTTCATTTGTAATCTCCCTTTTTTGTTCACTTGCTCAGTGTACCTACATGAGTGTGTAACATCTCGCATTGTTTTGTCACATCCTCTGCAGGAATTCGGGCAGAATATGCCTACTGAGAAGCAGCTGCCTAAATAAAATCTGCTACTGAATGACGGGGCATCTACCATTGGGGGAGTCATGACTGTTTCTTTCTTTCTGTCCAGATGATTAACATTATTTCCTTCAAAACAAACTTGAAATACAGAATTCTTTGCTTCCGTTTCAGTTTCATGCTAGTAGGATGGTGCAACCTTCATGGGCTCCAGCCACCACTGCCCCACTCACACGTAACGCAAAAGCCTGGACAGCTCTGGTTGCATCTGCTCATACCACAACCAGATGCCCAGGATGCAGAATAAGGGTAAAAAAAAGACAATAGCTAAGGCCTGTTGTTGTCCCTCGTGCAGAATGAACAAACAATGGATATACTGGGAGAAAAAATAAGGGGGAAAGAAAGGCTAAGTACGACAGCAATTTGTAAAGGTTCCATCCAGCAAAGAGTTTGCTTGACGGTGAGCCCTGCATGTGAGTAATTGTGCTAGAGCATCTTGTTGGACACTCCAGTGGTGGATGAGCCCAGTGATGCTCGAGGCCAGCTTCCTGGTGCTAAGAACAGAGTGCTCTACCAGCATGCTTTGCAGGACTGGGACAACATCCCTTCTGCTCCTTTTTAATATAGCGGGTGTTAATATATCAGGTGTTTCAAAATGTACTTCTAAAATATTCATTTTCCTGAATATTATATTTCTAGTCATATTATTTAAATGTATCAGGAAAGCTTCAACTAAATCTTTTAATCCCATTTGATCTACAAACAGAGCGGCGACATGACAGGTTGGATTAATGCATTTGGCATTTGTGAAATTATAAACCTCACACGGCAAATAGACAGCAACTGCTGCTGCTCTTTCCCTTCTGCTTTTGTAACACCAGGCTAAACTAAAATAAACCCTTCCCTACATCTACATTTGATTGAAAGATAGACATGCAGGAAAGGGTGAAGTATCCTAAGTGATGGGCTCAGTGGGATATTGAATTTATGTCTACGCTTTGATGCTTCTGGGTTTCGTTTTCTGCTCCTGAGTAGAATTAATTCTGTTCCCCACAGGAGCCGATTTGGTATTCTACATAAAGCCCCACATTTTATTGTTTTATATCCAACTTTCAGGGAAAGGCGAGAGGTCAAGGGGAGACAGAAGGAATGAAAGGCGGAAAGGAAACCTTTTACAGCCCAAATGCCGTTAAGACCTTTTTAAATATACTAAGATCCATTTCATCTGTCTTCATTTCAAAAAAGGACAAGCGCTCTTTTAAAGGGGCCCTGAATCCTCATTTCCAATTCCATGTCTTTCCTGACAACCCTTTACCTCGCGTTCTTGACAGCTGCACCACTGACAGCATCACTTCTCCTCCTGTGCTCCACAGCCGGAGCCAGCAGCGAGCCAGCCTGCTCCCTGCGGGGCCGACCCCACTTCCCCAAACCCAATGGGCAGAATTCCCTTGGCTGTGACCCCTGGCTCCTGTGCTGGCTGTGGTGATGGGGGTGAGCAACCTTGGAGAGCCCAAAGCCAAGAGGATGCTGCCAGCTCTGGATGCTGCCTCCCGTTGGCATTCTGAGAGCTGCATCCATGGCATGGGGGAATCTTCAAAGAGCGTAAAGCAAATGTGTATGTGGGACAAAGCAATGATAGGGAACAAAAGGAAGGAAAGGGCAATGCTGTAACCCAGAGGGCTTTGCCTGAAAGTTTCCTGCGCCCAGTTCAAAACATGATGATGCTCCAGAATTTGCAGTGGTCTGAATGTTAAGCTGATGGTCAGCTACGTACTGTAAATATGCGTGTTTCCAGACACGCAACTACTCCTAACCTGGCAATTACACCAAACCAGAGTTTATCTTGCTAACACAAAGCTTAGTCCAGTGGTGTGTCTGTGCAGTGTGGAGCCTTGTTTCACGTTTTCTTACCAACAACATTCCAGCTGCACAACCTGAAGAGAAGTGCTGAACCCCAGCTCCAGTACAGCGTTCTTGCACAGCTCCACCTCCACGGATCTGCAGCCTTGGGCAAGGGGACAAGGAGCAATGCTGTGCCCAAGACTGACCCCTGAAAAGATCAGCTGCCAGTTAGAAAGTAAAGGAGTGAGGTCTGGAAACCAGGAACCCAAATGGAACAAAGATTTAGCTTTGGCTAAGTTTGCAGATAGCTTGACACAAAACCTCTAACTCATACCTCTGAAATCTATAGCTCTGTTGAAATTTTATCAGAAGAGTATTCTTTTGGGAAGGACACTACCTCCTTCAGAGGCCAGACAGGAGACCCATGAAGAAGCATCAGGTCTACCTGGGTAGATCACAGCACCAGCACCAACTCACCCTTCCTGCCCCTGTTGGGATGCACCTACAGCAGGCCTGGATGCTTACGTGGAGCCCAAACTGGTTTAATACAAGGGCCCTGGATAGCTTTACTGCAGCTCAACTTACAGCCAGCAATGTGCAAATGACTCTCTACTGTTCTGGCACTAATAGTGTCAAATGGCATTAATTAAAACAAAACGCTTATGAAACAGGCTAGGTTCATCAACAGTAAGTGAGGAGTTATTTTTCTTTTTTTCTTTCTTTCTTTTTTTTTATTTTTTTTGGAGAATTTTAATGAATAAACAGCAATTCCTATTCATTATTTATCTACTTCTGAATTTTAATGAATAGTTCCCAGCGCTCATTAACAAATCTCTGTATTTATGGAAAACTGGCACTTCATAAATATCAAATCGTGCTATTTTATGTGCTGGTTTTATATAAATATAGAAATTCCATAATTATCACTCGAACTGATCATTAAAATTCAAAAGCAGATAAATAAGCGGAAGCTTTCTGCCTTAGCATTCAGATAAAACATCTTTCCTTTCTTCCCTCGGTGGTTCCCTGTCTCCCCCCATGCCATGCCCTGTGCTCAGGGCAGCGTGCAGCCAGGCTGGCTTTGCAGGTAGCTCCTTTCTACGGGGCTGGCTGGGGCTCGTGCTCGGTGCCAGCAGCGTGGGGCTCCTTTGTTTGTGTGTGTTGGCATTTTCAGCCTCATCTCCCCGCTGCCAGAATCCTGGCTGGCATTCTCATTCTCCACTGATCTGTCCTTTTTCCCCTGACGTTGTTATTGACTTTTGTATGGCTACAGCGCGAGCCATTAGCCATTTTATGCAAATCCCTGTGTTGAATGAAATCCGTGTCAAGTCCTCAAAATCAAATTCCAGCTTGCCATGCAGTGTAACTGCATAAAGCTGCCTTTGTTACACACTGTGAGGAAAACCAATCCGATCCCATCCAAACCAAACTAAACCGACGCAATCCATGCTTTGTACAATCGTTCACCTCTTCAAAGAGCAGAGCAAGCCACGTTCTGAGCTCACTCATGTGAGTCCAAAGCCAAAGCATCACTAGTACTGTCCAGGAAAGAAAATTTCTATCCTTTTATTTTAGATTAGCACTTATTCCAGCATCAATTATCCATGTGAAGACAATAATACTAGCATTGAAGAAACACTTCAGCAACACGCAGGTAACCTGCACTTTAGCTTGCTTCACAACAAGCTTCACAACACGAAATGACGAGCACTTCTAGATGCATGGTGGCATTCCCATTCTGTACAACAATGAACTAAGGTGAAGAAGAAGGAAAGAGATTTGTCAGTGTGGCAGATATGCTAAGTCACAGCCTGGAACAGTGATTGAGCACCTGGTGGGAAGGCAGGGCCAACCCAGGGCAGCTCAGGTGCATGCAATGCACCTGAGTGAGTGGAAGGGGTGGAACCAGGATCCACCCCTTTCCAGATCTCATTTAAGGCTTGGCAGGGGGGAGGTGAGGGTTGCTCTTGCTGGATAACCTTGCCTACTTGGGACCTGTTAAAGGTAAGCAGTGCTTTTCTTTCATTTCTGTAGCAGCTGCATTTGAGCTTGTTTTCAGTTGCCGTAGCCAAGGATTTTGCTGGCCTGCTATTATGGTGGTACTCCCCATCCTGTTATAGCATTTCAGTTAGAGTCACAGAGGGGCTCTCAGTGGCAGTACCATGGGGGAAGAGTACACAGGTGGTATTCAGAAGACAGGCAGAACTGTGACTCTTACGAAGCAAAACATATGCTGAACCTAGAAAACCCCAGGAGTTTATGCAGGCTGATATTTTTATCAGGACAAGGCAGCAGTCTTGTTGTGGTAAAGGTTATTCCCCTAAATACTAGACCAATGAAAGCAATTGCATTTAAGGTCAGGAAAACTTGTCCGCTTCTTGATTGCATCAGGCCATGAAACCAAAGGTTCCCCAGGCTCCATCTCTCTCTTTAAAGAATTGTGTGTGCATTTTTCCAAGCCAAAATTTTTTACTTCATAAAATCATCGTGCAACATCCCTGCCACAATGGCTGGAGATACTTGTGACTCTTGGTGACAAGGTTCAACAAGATGTTAGGAGATAT
This sequence comes from Numida meleagris, assembly GCF_002078875.1. NCBI lineage: Eukaryota > Metazoa > Chordata > Aves > Galliformes > Numididae > Numida > Numida meleagris. The sequence goes on from NC_034426.1 coordinate 2,231,290, forward strand.
GTCTGTTGTATCTAGTTATTGCAATTGTCTTTATTCTTTTCTTTTGCTCAAGAGTCCTATTCTCTGTAAGGCTTTGCACACAAATGCACCTGTAACAAAACAGACCTTGGATTTCGAAGTGTGAGATCCAAAATGATCTCAGAGCATTCAGAGCACCAGATTATTTATCAGATTTCCCATGGGAAAACTCCCTTCCAATTTTCTGACCGGGCTGAAAGGGCTCATAATGGCTTAGTCCAAAATTTTCTTTGTTCCTGAGGTCAGACCAGTGCTATTACAAACTCCAGCCAACTGAATCAACACACAGTTATATCATCTATGATAAGGCATGCTTTTAAAATCCATTTCAAGTGTAGAACAGTAGAATTTAAAGAAAGCACAGTCTGGTGTGGTTTAGGACCGGCTTTCTCTTTGCTATTAGCATGAAGGAAGACAAGAGGTACAATAGCTCTTTACCTTGTGCTCTCCTTTGCTTTACTTAAGCTTTGCCTGCTCTGACACTGACACTGCAAGCATCCTGCAGCAGGAAGAGTGTGTTTAGTCTGTGCTGCTATGGCACCTCACATGATGAGGCTCCACTTCATCACTGCAGGCCCACAAATAAAGATAAGACAAAGAGCAAGATTGATTAGCTATGGCACTTCCCTCCAGCCATTAGAAGCAGGTTGTAAAACTGTCTGGTTTGTCCCTGGGAGAAATCGCTGGGATCCCTGTGCAAATGCAAACCTCATCTCCCAGGATGACAGCTATGCCATCAAGGAATGCTGCAACCAGCTGTTTCCAAAGGAAAAAAAGAAAAAAAGGGGGGGGGGGGGAACCCTCTCTCACACTTTTATTCCCCTTATCTCTTTACTAGTTTTGAACTCCAGCTCCGCTTTTTCGGTCTGACTCTTTTTCCATTGTGCTGAGCTTCTCCACAGTGCTGGCAGCTGCTATTCAGAGTCTGCAAGGCAGCTGAAGGCTGAAGGTTTCATTAGAGCAAAGCCCTCCTAATGTTGTGCATTGTGCATGGTTCAGCAGTGCAGTCATTAATCCTCTCCCACTGCTCCCTGCCACCCCTGGGGGAGGTTCTACTCCAGGAGGCATATTCCCTCAGTCTGTCATGTTGAGAGCCAGAAGCTCTTGAATTATTTTTGAATTTATTGTCACAGTTGCAGCAGAAACATTTGACTTTTCTGTCTAAATCAATACTGGGTTCCTTCCTCATTTTTTTTTTTAAAGGACATATGCCTGCACAACCATTTCACTGCCAGGCTCTTCAAAAGCGCAAGCAGAGTAAGAGATGTTGGATCCTTCTGGTGGCAATTGAGTATGTCTTTCAATTGCCCAGCCACAAGCAGGCCAGTCTTGTACTATTCAGCCACAGTTCCCCTCCATTCCAGGTTTGATGTTGACCTACTTTCCCAGGCTGTAATTCACTAATATTCCCCTCAGCATCCAGATAATAAAGTGAGAGGAAAAAATCCAAATCCGACTTGCACCAAGCAATTATTTTCACATCCATCTGTATTCGCTGTGTTAGTGCCAGGGTTTTGTTAATGCACAAAAGAGGATAATGAGATCACTTTTTAATTCTCCATCTTCTTCCATGTGAAGCTCTGAAAGCACTGGGGAAGAGCTGTCACGTTTTACACTGCAGTTTGAAGCACTGACTTGGTATCTGATAGGAAGCATGGACACACGCTTACAGGAAGGTGCAAGAAATAAGTGGATAAATAAGGAAATGAATGAAAATCCCAATGTAAAGCATTTGACGTTGTTTCAGTAACACCTCAGGTGATTTGTCTCCTTCTACAAAGACCAATTTGCAACAATGGAGTCCTTGGGTAACCCTCCACCAAAGCCAGCAAGAGGTGGGGAGATAAAGCTCTCTGCTGCACGTATCTCTGAGCAAAGTGCTCCTCCAGCTGCCCAGCCAGCACTGCACCAAGCACAGCCCAGCATGTGCAGTGCAAGGACAGGGACTGATGGCCTTGGGGCCAGCAGAGATGATGGCAATCATCCAGTCTGACTTCAGCCACACCAGATGGCACAGGAAGGTTTGTACCTAAGAGCTCTGGGCATCCTGGTAGTCTCCTACTCCACGTTCTATTACATGTTGGAGGAAATAAAGACCTCAATATGTGATGATGATTTCTGAGGTGTGCTACACAAGGAGAATGTAGTATGCTAGTAGGTTGGGGCTTTTCCTCCCTTTTAAGGTTTTTATATTCAGCAGCTAACTGGCTTATGCTCTCCCTGGTGACACATGGAGCCATGTCCTCACCATCTGCTGCACAGAAATCCCTCTGCATGTCCCTTTCCAGGAGATGCACAGGATCACGTGTGCCCGTGTCTGTGTGGTTTGCTGTGTGTCTGTACCTGCAACAGCCATTTCAAGCAGCATTTCCATTGTTTCTGAAAGAGAAGTTCTGAGTTATGGCAAGACCCAGACCTAGGGGGAATGTGGGTATTGGTTTTAAACTGTGCATTTTTTTGCAACCCAGACTAACTGGGGCTTCAGCAAGTATGAACAGGCAGAGGACACTGGCTATGATGATATCAGAAGGCTGAGGGATGCATGCAATCTCCCTGGTGTTGAGCCACAAAGCAGGAATTCCCAAGTGACCTCCAAGTAAGGTCTGGTCAATAAGAGAAGCCCTTGACACGGAAGCAGAAGTTTTCCAAGCTGTACTTTGAATTGTGATAGATTTTGGCTAATAAATCTGCTGTTCTTTCAGAGAGTCCCTAGATATGCCTAACACATCTGGAAATACCTGGATGAACTTCCTGAGTCAGATCCCATGTCAGTTCATGTTCTCCATTTACCAGTGAAGAAAGCTTCCATGTAACTACAACTGAAGTAGCCCTGTTGCATTCAGTAGAACGGGAATGTCTGCTTATATCAGGATTAAACTTGGTGCACTAACTCTTACTGTTCTCAAAGCTCTGTTTTGATAGAACAATCTCTGTATTCCTGAAGCTTTAAGAAATTCCCCAGAGTGCAAATTGCAGCGGTAGGCAGAGAGAGATGCTGCTTCAGAAGGCTCCCTAAGTAACAAGAGTCAACAATACCGTCTCTTGTCGAAAAGAAATGATGCAAAACAACATTTTTTGACCAAAATGAAGAGTTGTTCTTAATGAAAGCGGGAGTTTTTAAATTATCAAGTTATATTAAAAGCAACAGTCTGGGCTTTTTTTTATGAAAGTTGAAGTTGGACAAATCATTCACTGATTAACTGATTGCGATGACTGACACTTTATATACAAATATTAAGTATGGGTTAATCATATGCCATTGTTTCCATTTTAATTGCAGTCTGTAGAAAGGCACATGGTAGTTTCTAGTGCTTACCTGCAAGAACCACTACTGGGAGGATTTTGTTCTGGCCTCACAAATGCCTCTGAGAGCTTCAACAGGACCGAGCCCACTGCTGGATAATGCCATATTACACAGGTATTTCAAGTTCTTGGAAAGGGCTTGAGTGCATGAGCAGCTGGAGAGTAGCAGCAAGGAAAGAGAAATCAGGAAAGACTGGGATGTGAACGTAGATATCCTTTAAATGAAATAAGCAGCCTCCTCCAGACATATCCAATGACAAGAAAATGAACCAAGCTCCCAAACCATGGTACAAATTCACAGCTACAGTTGGCAGCCTTTCAATCATATCTATGTCCAGCAAGACAGAACCTCCTGGATACGGGGAACTGGCTGGGGAGCCAGGAGACCCATCCTCACCTGTGTCTCAGAGCAGCCATGCTCTATGGTTTTACCAGCCTTGCTGTGCAGTCATCCCAGAAAGACATTCTGGCCTAGGAAGGTCATTCTTTCTGTCTGCAAGGAGCACTGTAAGGGACAACCAACATCTGGAGACCAAACCAGGGGTTACACTTTAGAAATGGGATCTACGCTCAGGAATGTGAAGTGCACCCTGCTAGAACATATACAGGAGGCCAAAAGCAATGAGAGAAAGGCGTAAGAACTGGAGGCAGCGGTGGTCCTCCCACCAGTGGTATGTGGCTGTTCCTCTGCAGTAGCACATTTACACATCTAAAGAAACATGAATTACAACACAAATCAAAGCAATATGGTTGCAGGAAGCTAATCTCTGGGGGAGCGTGAGCATCTCTCCGTGACAGGAGAGCTTCCACAATGTTCTGCACTTCTGTTCGGAAACAGAAACCCCTCTGGAAAGAGCTCAGTTGCAGCTCCAGCCTTTTAACAACCAGGCCAAGCAGGTGCAGATCTGCATTGAATTTCTGAAGTTTCCACTAGGCTGGAAGTGGATTAAGCTCAATAAATGCACAAACCCGCCTGGGCTGAGTGACATGGCAGGAGGTGGATTGTGGGCTATCAGCTGCTGCTGAGCCACTTAGGCAGACAGCCTTCCTCTGAAGTTATCCAGGTGGCTCTGCTGAGCTTACAGTTCACCTCACAGCTGCTTTCTTTTTTTATTTAATGCTAGCAGGATGCAGCAGCAACAGTACGAACATCTGACAGAGCATGGTGAGCTCCTGACCTGACTTTTAGAAGAGCATCTTTTTGGCTCTGGTGTGCTTTGGAGTAAGCCCTGAAGTCCCTGTCCATGCTTTACACGAGCAGCATTGCTTGTAATCAGTGTCCAACTCTTCCTCTGCTGTAGCTCCTGTTTCATTTTTGTTCTTTGTGAACATTCAGCCTACAGTCAAACATCGAAATGAAGTGGTTGGCTCGTGGTTAAGGAAAGGGAGGTAGAAGGCTTGGTTAGTTCTGAGCTTGGCCACCTGCACCCCAAGTGATACCACCTAGATTTGCCACACTGTCAATCAAGCCCTTAACATCTCTGCTGAGGTCTCTTAACATTAGCAGCATCCTCCTGCCTTTCTTTCTGCCTGGTGGCTCAGTGGCCAGCGCCCAGCTCCGGCCAGTTTCAGAGAGGAGCAACAAGTCAAGCCAAAATGTAGAGACCTCCTTCAGAAGAGGTCAGCAGCCTGGGAAAGCTGACCAGAAAAGCTTTCCCAGAGGGAAAAAGGATTCTAATTCTCTCAAACACACTTGGAAGATTACATAGGCTGACTCACGGGTACATTTAATGGGTTTCTGGCAGAGTGTGATTGTACCTCCTCATTTGAACGGCTCAAAATGAAGGCAGAATTTTAGTCACACAGAAATTACATCAAAAGGAAAAGCCAGATGTTTTGTGAATCCAACCACTAATGAGCTACAAGTGCTGTTTTTTTCCCATTGTACAAGAAAATTATGAATTTTTAAACATATACAAAACAAATTGTTTGTGATTACATTAGACCTTCAAAAGAGAGTGGGAACATAAATTCAGAGATGAATAGCATAATATTGGATGCTTGCCTCACTGCTTGACTTCAATAACTTATCTCAATAAATCCCTCAGCAGAAAGCATCTTATGTACTTCAAGTCTGGAGAAGATGAGACGTGAATGCTGGAGGAATTACAAGACAGAGGGGCTTTCTTGCAACAGTGAACAAGCTGAAAATTACAAGGTAATGGAAACTCAGCGGGAGGCCCCGTACCCTGCCATTAGCTAACTCCTGCAATGATTACTGCAGAAATCACTTCGTTTATGTAAGCACTGTACACTGTTTCTGCACTTTGCATCTCTCCCTGCCTAAGCACACAGACAATTTAATTAGGCGAGGGGAGAAACCTGAGCAACAGGGACTTGGGCGTGCGGATGAAACGGAGCTGCCTCCTCAACCAGACCGCAGCCCTCCGTCCCAACATGATGCCTGCCTGCCTCTTCTTTGTTGCTCTTCCATGCTGCCTGCACCGATTGCTATATTAAAACGTTTACCATTTTTAAGCCAGCACAGCCCCAGCCTCCCAAAACCACACTACAATCACGACTGTGGAGCTCCGGAGAATGACGAATTAGCAGCAGGAGAGCGTTATTAGGCTTGAGTTGTTTATATGGCAATTAGTACGCGTCCCTCGTGCTTCTTTTTCTGGTCTCACCCCCAAGAAATACTTGCTATTTCAGTCCTCAATAAGTCAGATTCGTACGAAGCTCCCTGTGCTGCGGCTCTTCTTTTACCAGTGAGGAGGTTAACTAGGGTAAGTTGCTTTCCCAGTATAAAAAGGGAAGAAGAAAACCAACCCAGCAGGAGGAGTGTGGCAGAGCAGGATGGGAAGGGCATGTGCAAGAAAGCAGGTCAGAAGAAAATGCTTCCTCCAAGAAGCTACGACGCAGAGGAAATTCTCTGCTGAGGGCTTGGGAACATGAAGGAGATGTGGTGGAGATCATGTCAGGCTTTCCCCAGCAGCTGGGAAATGAGAGAGCAGCAGTAATGGCTAATGGAGCATCACTACGTATTTAGGAAATGACACTGGTGCTGTGAGTGGACTTAAAATGCTGGCACAAGGAGGCTCAGTGCCAGGATTGTGGAGCAGGGCACTGAGCCAGGGGCTCTTCACACTGCAAAACAGCTCTCCAGGACAGGGGAACACCGGGAAAACATTGCTGGCCCCCAAATTTTGCCCACTCCTATGCTCCCTTACGCTATAACAGCAGCAGTTCTCAACCTGGGCTGCTAGGAAGCCTGGGATTTTGGAAAAGCCAAGTGAACAAGATGCCCCTACCACCCAGAATATCATGTTTCTTATCCTTCAAGATGAAGTTTAACCATACCATGCCCTGGGCTCTGTGCCACAGGCCAAGTGTGTACCCTAACTCAAGTGAGTTTTAGAGACAGAGGACAGCTTGTCCTCCGGAGACTATGGTGACCACAGAGATGATTTATTCAGCGGAGAAGAAACACAAGTCACAGCAGACTAAACTTGCAGCTTGATTTTTGATTTTAGGGGATTCAAAGATAGGCGTCTAATTTCATACTTAGGTGTTGCAGTGACTAACTCAGCTTGGCTCTGAGCAGCGTAGGACCTGACACGGATAGCTATGATCTTGTATACCTCCACGAGAATCAGACCCAACCTTACCTGACACCAATCCCAGCATCCCCCAGAGAGAGGTCAGAATCAAGGCCACACTGGGTCTAGATTAAAGCATGCCTCAATGGAAATCCTTGCAGTGCCTGTATAATTTTTTCCCTCCATCTAATTTCTCAAATTAGAGAGTTACTTCCTTGGAGGCGGTGCTTTGCATGGAAGCCCCTTTCACACTATCAACATGTGCTATAACCATCACCAGCTCCTTTGATATATTGTGCTTGCCTTTAAATTCAACCCTCCTCTGGCCTTTGCCAATCAATATCATACCAGGATTACTGATATAACTTGGTATTTTCTGGTAACTATGAAAGAAAATGTACTGCAGATGCCACTGTAGAGCCACTAGGTGACATTTATTCCCATGCTGGGCTTCAAAGTCAGTGGGACAGATTGTGTTCAGAGCAGGAGGAGGGATGGATTTCACACTCTGTGTCTCAGAGATGTTTTCGTGATGCTGACTGTTACTGATACAAAATATGCAATTATAAAATCTTGTCTCTCACTCTATTCTAAAATAACTTTCTCTAAAATTAGTAGGATACCAGATACTGTTAACAACTCTTGTTTTTCTTCTGTATCCAGAGGACAAGAAGTTTAGAAATCCTGGTACCCTATGTGTGCAAGTGAATCTGGGATATCAGAATGTTGTGTTTTTTTACGAGTTTCATCTTAGAAGTTGATGGAATTTTTAATTCAAATCAATAAAAAGCATGGGTTCATTTACACAGTCATTCGGCTTTCCTGGACATGTCAGAAGATTACCTACCCTACCTGATTCTAATTAAAAACAGACCACCAGATAATGAATTTAATTTGTACCAAGTTGTAATTACAACATTTGCTCCACAGCTCCGCAAATAAGGGTGGCAAGGGAGGAGAGGCCTCTCTGGGATTTTTGTGCTGTCCTGAAGGACCCCAGAGCATGTGTGAGAAGTTCAAGTGTGAGATCTGCACTGTTTTTGAATCCTCTCAGTAGAATTTATGCAACAAAATGGAAGATGTAGGAAAGTAAAAATCCATCATATTCCCTACGAATGCCCACTCAGTGCACTTCTCCCTCCATCTGACCAGGTTACTTACATGATCAGCTTTCGTCTTTGCTTTTTAATCCAGCTGTCAGGTTACCTGTGCTAGTTGTCCCCATGTGCAGACCTCATTTCTGCTGCTGCTTGACCACTTGGAAGAGGAAGTTCATCCTCTTCTGCCTTTCCAATCCTCCCTCACTACTCAGACTGTAACGAGGAGAAGAAATAAGCTCAAGTTCCCCAGTTCCATTCCCTACCCATCCTTCCCTTCTGAACTCTTCCTTACCAAGTAGGATTCCTATTCTATCTGAAGAGCTATCCTGATCAGCTCCACAGCTTGCTCTGTCTGTGCTGGGTGTAAACCAAAAAACCAACACTTTTATTCCCTGTTTTGGCACCTTGTATGGAAAAGGAGTACTTGCAACCTCTGCGTAACAGCGTGCCAAGGCATGCTGTGCAATGAGGACAGCTGAAGTGCTTCCTTTTCCCTGTCACCGTATGATGTTAAACTCCTTACTCCAGCCTCAGCAGTAGAGAACCACTGACAATTTCTCCTGTCTAATTCAAGCTCTGTCAATTAAATGACAGCAAATAAATGGCAGCTCTAATAGCACTCCATAAGTAAAATGACTCCGCAATAATTTTTGCTTTATAGCTCACTTGTGTCATATCACTGTTCTGAAAAACATCCCCAGAAGAAGGCAAAAAAGCAACAGCCAAGTAATGGAGCAAGGAAGGAAAAGCAGTGAAAGAAGAGACCACAATCTCCTTTCTGTTCTGGTGTTTACAACGTCGGACCCTTCTGCATCAGTGGGCACAGCTCAGTGCAACTCACACGGTGACTGGTGGGTGCTCAGAGTAAAGCTGGTGCTCCACAGAAGCTCCCATTTTCATCCTTTATCTGTTATGCCAAGACACGCAGCCATTGCCCACTGAGTTGGGTATTCAAAGAAAAAAATAGCATCCAAACCTGTGATTTAATGCATTGCCTCTGCTTGGAGACATCTGGTGAAAAGCAATGTGTAGGAGGAACACCACATTACTTAATGCTGACATCAGCTTGCTTTGCTTTGGATTCTTATTTGTTCTGTGGGATCTTCAAGAACTGGAGAGCGTTGCATGGACACCAGCAACCAGCAAATGCTTCCTGTAATGACAGTTATTTGTCACACAGTCTCTCACCACTGGATGTCTGCAGGGTGGATGTGGGTGGGACCAGGCAAGGAAAAGAATCCTTGAGTACCTTATGTAGGAGAAGGCTTCTGGAGGCCTTCAGGGCAACCTCCTGCTCAGAGCTCCTTCAGGTAGACCAGGCTGCCAAGGGCCATGCAGGTTGAGATTTACATACCTCTAAGGGTGGAGATCCCAGAACTTCTATGGGTTCTTGTGCTGGTGACCAACCACTGAGATTGTTTTCCTTGTATCCGGAAAGGAATATCCAGAAAGCTAATATGTATAGAAATGTTTCCTTGTTTCTTTTCACTTATATCACTGCAATTTCCTCCATTGGACACTGCGTTTGCTGCCTCTTCTCATTGCAGGAAAAGCTGGAATCAAGGTGTGCCAGCATCTGTATTCCACAGGGCTCTGTGATAACCAGCCCCTGCACTTATACCCAGAGATGTGTTCACCCTTACTAAGATCTAAGGTCTAATTCTGAACATATTGAAGTCAACGAGTCTTCCCATAAGCAACACCAAACATCCCTTGATGTCAACGACAATTTGTGAATGCTCAACAACAATTTTAAAATTATTTCATGCAGACTCAAACAAGATCACTACGAGCTGGGGTTTTGCTGGGCCATTGTACACGGGGCAGTAACTTGCACCTACAAACAAATCTGTGTTTTCACAAACATAACAAGCTGAAGAAGGATCAGTGAACTAAGTGGAATGCCTGAAGCGTGCCAGCACAAGAGACCTGGCAAAAAGAAATGCTGCCACCAGCTGAAGCACTGAGCTCCACGGCCTGAAAGCAGCACTGGTTGGTACTCAGCTTCTCATTAAGTAGGAAGTCGTTCCGTTTCTCTCCTAATATTTGCTGCCATAGACCTCAAATAGAATTCCTTCTGTACGGGAAAGCACTCCACAGATGAATCAGTTCCTTTTGCGACGACGGCAAACTGCTCTGCTTCATAATTGATTTTCCACAGACAATTGATTTAAACTTTTCAAACCCCTCATGATGGCAGGATTAGATCTGAGCCTTCACAGTGCCCTACAGTTTGCAGGGCAAGCTCCGAGCTACGTTGCTCTTTCACTGAGCTCTGCTTAATTGGATGACGGGGACAGAGTTCAAGGGCGAGCCAACAGAAAGTATTTTATTTAAACATAGCCCTAAAGTACCTGTAATGAGAAAGTGTCTCTCACTCCCACATACAAATGACTCAAGTAATGTTTCTATTCCATTTACCTCTCTTACTTAGGTGGTTAATACAGAGACCTGATTTATTTTATCCTATAGTTCAAGGAAATGTGTTTATTACGAGTTCCATTATAATATACTTAGCACAGCCCTTTCAAGTGATGGCCAGAGGTTTATTTAGGAACTCATTCAGCAACAGCTGAGGCTAAAAGGAAGCTTTCAGATGTCAGTGGAAACTGCATTGGATCTTTACTGACTGTTACAGGTGAAAATAATCAGTATTAGAGCAGAGGGAAAGTGATCAAACATTTTTACATGCAGTTTATTGACACAAACAGCATTATTTCTCACAGTGCTTTGTTGCCAATGAGTTTTTCTCCTAGGTTGTGTGGGGAATACCAAACCTCTGTCACTGCCCAGTGAATATGTTTCCTTCTGACAAAAGGGTAAATGGGAATTCCAGAATCTGGAGGTTCCAACAACTGCTCAGGACACTTCCACCCATGTCAGGATGGTCAGGCAGCAATAATGGTGTTTCCACATCGCAGCCCACGTCAGCCAGACCTTGCAGGCAGATCTGCCCAGACACCACGGAAGACCCGGGGGCTTTAAGAGTCAAAAATCAAGGTCTTCTTCAAATGGGAACCAGAACTAACAGCTTTTCTTTTTACAACACTCCTGAATCGTGTGGGTAAGATAACAGCTCCCGCTGTCCTCCTGGGGATGGATCCTTTCCTTAAGGCTCGCTCTCAGCGCCGTGCTCTGCAGCTTGCTGGCATGCAGAGCACTCTGTGCAGGCACTCTGTGTAGCCAGAATGCCCACGTGTGCTGCTGCAGAGCTTGGTGCTGGCCCTGACCCTGCTCCCTGCTGCACACCGGGCTGTCCCTGTGCTCAGCTCTACCACATCCCTCTCCCATGCACACCCCAGGACAGAGCTGTCTCCTGTCCCTCCCAAGGCCTGGCCTATGAGCTCGCTTTCTGAGGGCAGGTTATTATGTTCAAGGATGAAAAAACACTGCGTGCCACACTCATTCATTCGTCTTGCCTAGGAGTGTAACCCCGAAATGAGGCTTGGCGTTTGGAAAGGAAAACAAGCAGCAGAAATTTCATCTGTTCACATTGCTTTTCCATTTGCAAACAGAGCCAGCCCTTGTTTGGTAATGCCACCCCAGGGGCACGGAGCATCTGACTCTGGGCAGAGCTGGGATTAACTCAGAGCTGTGATTAATCTCCAGTGCCATACCTGACCTGCCGGCCCAACGCCATGCAGGCAGTGATGCTGCTGCTGGGAGGGAGTGATGCTCCCACAGGTCCCCAGCAGCTGAGCCATGCTCAGCCCAAGGGCACCTGGGGGTACAGGGAGGGAGGTGGTTCCTCCTGCCCCAGATTTGGGGCTGTGGCATGTGGTCTTGTCCCAGGCCAAGCAAGGAGCCCTTGGGCTGACATCTGAAACCAGAAGGTTCCACAAGTCCAGCAGTGTCCCCTTGAGAGCGGCTTCCACCCGCTGCATTCACGCTCCTTCCCCCAGCACCAACCAGGGTAGCTGAACAGCCTGACAGCAGCATCTGAGCCCGAGACAACCAGCTCAGGACAAAGGCAAAGCTAATTGCTATTGTGTGCTATCATCCTAACAGCGCTGGGAAGAAATGCTCTCACAGCCTCTCCTCGCCAAGAAAATATTGACTGTTTGTTTTTCGTCGCAGTGACACTGTTAGGTTATTCTGAATTAATACACAAGCCAGTCAATAGAGAGGTCCCTGCTCGCAGCAGGCATGCAGAACACCCGGCTGACAAGCTGGTCACATCCAAGCAGCAAGGTTTTAACGGGGTGTAAATGTCTTTAATTACCCAGACTAAACAGCACAAGTTCAAGGTGACTCCCAACAGCTCCTATTCAAAATCTGCATTTTCATCTTCCTTAGATTAATTTGTATTTTAATTGCTCATATCACTGATTGAAGTGCTTGTGAAGGGAGCACTTTCCTTCCTTTGATCTGCTGCTTTCTCTGCACGCAGGCAAGGCTGGGAGTCAGGGAACCTACAGAACAGTTCTGCTTCGGGGAGCAGCCAGGGAACGGCTGGAACCTGACAGCAGCAGGGAAGCAGGGCCTGCCATCAAGCTGCCTAATGCTTCTCACCTTATCCCACGTGTTTAAATCCTTACACTGCTATGAAAGCAAGAGAGACTTCATCAATTTTATCCAAATTGGAGCCAAGAAGATATTCAGAGAAGGCAGGGCTTGCATTTTCCCAGCGCCATCAGCCTGCACATGTCTGTGGCACAAGCTGTCCCCTCGCAACAGTGGCTGTGGCCATGAGTTCCCTCTTGTTATGCAGAGCTGAACTACCAAACAGCTCCTCCTACACAGGCCAGCATCAGTTCCACAAAGGAGACAAACCAGTAGGGCTGTGATAAATGCAGTCACATCACAAGTGGATTGGAGAAAGGACGGTGAGCCACGGTGCTCTTGCCACAGCACACCAGTGAGGAGCTCTCGGAGAAGCTGAAAAGGGCAAAATTCAAAGCCAGCAAAAAGAAACACTTTCTGCTGTGATTAGCCTGCAGCGCTCATTGCCATGGGACGCTCCTGAAGGAAGAGCAAAGATTTGAAAAGGCATTGGGAATGCACCTGCCTCTCACGGCTCTCTCAAGATGATGGCTGTCAAAACAGGGGAAGGGGATCTCGCTGCTGTCTTTCAGTGTGTTCTGTTCCATCCACACCTGGCTGCTGGGGGCTCAGCATCCCCGCTCTGCCCCCACCAGAGAGCAGAGCCCAGCACAGGCTGCTGCTGGGACACCCAGCCTGGGGGGGGTCCCACGCTGCAGGGTGCTGCTGGCCAGGAGCAAGCCTGCTGCTCACAGCAAGCATCAGCCATGGCCCGACATGCTTAAAGAAAACAAACGAACAATAAAGCGAAGGCTCTCTGAGCAAAGAATGCAAAGTACAGATTTTTTTTCCTGGCTGTCCAAGTAGCATAGCAACCCTAAAGGGCTTCCACTGGGGACATGAGCACACCCTTGCGCAAGTGGAGCCTGGTCATTTCTTAAAAAAAACACCCACACGTTCACGGTTCAAAACCCAGCGCTTCCGTGTTAAGATAGGAGGCTTTGCACCAGCTATTTCTGTATGTGCAAACCAGCCACACGGGCTGCCGACACTGGGAGCACCGGGCTCTGCACCGGGGCAGTGCTTCTGGCAAGGAGCTGCTGCTGCCCCCAGGGACCACTGTGCCAGCCCCCCCCCATCTGGGTGACGGCCATCCCCCCCTCCCACTGCTCTCCTCCCTGCCAGACCACTTCGCCCAACTTTTGATATGCACTTCCGCCTTTAATTTGATTAGTGACAGCTGCTATTATCTGAGGAAATCTAAATTGCCTCTTCCTGTGCTAATGAATCACTGTACAATGTGTGTGGGGATTAGAGAACAAGACGGATTTATTAATACGCTGCTAATTAAAGGGACAGTTCCACTGTTCCAGCGGCACTCGGTGAAAGGGCTGTAGCAGGTTTTGGAGGTGGAGAGGAGAGCCACAGGTTGTCACTTCTAATTACGAGCAACACTCATACCTATGTATCTTCACAGACTGCAATTATTCGTGGGGATACTGATTTGTGTGCAAGAGCAGGGCAGTGGCGTCCATGGCACACTGCACTCCTGTGCCTGCAGCAGCAGACAGCCCCGTGAAGTTCCAGCATTCCTACTGCACCAGCTGCCTGGGGGTACACCGAGGAGAGGGGCATCCTAAAAACCACCAGCCAGTTTACAAAGCGCTGGTGAAGGGTTTTGTAAACTAAGCTTATTTGCTGCAACAACAGACCTGCCTGCAAGAAGATGCGATCTGAATATGCGATGTCCCAAGGAGTTATTGTCATGCAGTTGGCTGGGTAAAGAAAGGGACCGTAAATTTAAAAAAATCTGAGTATATTCTTCTTACTTATCTTGTACCTAATGCCAGGAACCCAGAGAGATGGCTTCCAAGCTCCCTTACCAGAAGGTAACAGAACACATCACTCCTGCTTTAGCAGAGAAATGGGACTGGTCAGGAACTGCACTGCAACGTCTTCACAATCACAGCCCAAAGCAGCAACCTGAAACCACACTGAGGGAAAAAATGTCCATGTGCAGACATGTCCCACACCCAGAATCACGGCATCATTTTGGTGAGCAGAATATCTAAAATGGTACCGTCACTCTTATGCAATTAACTTTATATCGAGAAGCTTAACTTCTCCATGGATGATCCAAGAATGATGCGACAGAGGGAACCAAGGAAGATCCTTTCTCCTGAACTCACCTTTTCTTCTAATTCTTTTTCCCTTGGAACATAAAAGCATGGATGTAGTATCAGTAGGATTAAGACAGAACAGGCAGAGAATAAACATAATACCACATCCAGGAGGATGAGCTGTTCCAAGATGTTCTCTGCAGCCTTTACCACTCAGAAGAGCAATATTCCTCCTTAAGGCAATACTGTTTGTGTGGTGAGGCTATTTACCTAGGTGGCAGAGCAGTGTGAATTTATGTGATGATAATCTCAATCCATTTAAATCACCAGGAATCTCTTCATGGACTCATCTCTTGCTTTGGATCAGACCCCAATCCTCAGCAGATGTAAATCCCTGCCTCTCCACTGACTTCCCAAGAACTGTGCTGGGTTAGGTCAGCAGACGCTGCTGCCCTTTCTCTCCACAGTAATTCAACATGCATAATTACCTGCAAAAGCATTCTGCTGACAACAGTCTTCTCTTCTCAAATGAACTACTTTCACTGCGTTCCCAGGTTCTTCATCTTCTCTAATAACTTTGTACTCTAGGTGGATTATCCATCACCATAAAATCATTCATTCCTTCAGATACAGTTAATTTTAATGAGGTCGGCATGAACTAACAAGCCATTGATTCACATTTATAGATACAGTAAACAATTCTTGATTTCTTTCATTCTCTACACTTGAGCGTGCTAAACAGATTTAGAACGTCAGCCTGTACTGCACGTTGGATGCACGCCCACCCTATTATTGGGAGGTATCCAAACATCACCTACATGGTTACCACTGTCTGCTGTGCTGAAGAGAAACTCAGAGCATACTGGAATGAGCAGACCTGCAGGGTAACCCGATTTCCTGTGGTCACTTCAAATAAATGAACAAGATTCAGGTTTCACCTCTCACTTTGTAAAGCTGACGCATAGCTCAAAAGGGAGCAGAAATGCTTTTCGTGGTGGATTCTCTCTTTTGGAGGTTAAAGAGTAGGGGTGCCTAGATTGCTGTTATAATGGAGAAAGAGACAGTCCCCAGTTGGACTTCAGCTAATTTTGGTGTTGGGGAGCTCACTGCTGTGCTCATTAAGGGCTCACATTTATGGCAGCAGAAGCACATGGAGAATCTCAATGCAAACACTGCAATTCAAAACAGAAAAAGTCTTCAAATGCTTTTGAGCTACCTGGCCCAAACCACTGTTCCTCTTACTTAAGTGCCTCAGTTTAGCCTGCACGAATCACTCTAAGACAAACCTCTGCCTAGATTTGACACAGAAATTATAGAATTTTGGCATGTGAAAAGGGCAAACCCCAGAATTAGGAGCTAGCCTGGGACTCAAAGCATCAGTAGACCCATCTTACACAGCCAGAAGGGTCTTCAAGAGCACACGTAACGTATCTCTTTGCTAACATGCCCATATCCTGGATTTAGTTCCAGAGATGCTCCCCCATCAGCTGTGGAGCCACCCAGTGCCCTCTGCTCCACTCCCTCACACATCTTCCATGAAAAGCTTTTTCCAGTAGACATCCAGCATCTTCCTAATCCTAAGCATCCTCACTCTGTCTAGCATAGATAACAAGGGCAAATCACTCTCTTTCCATTTTTAACTGTTTTAAAGATTCCTCTGCTCCCCTCAGCCCCTCTCCATGCCAGTACGTGCTCCACCAGGCCCCTCAGGCTTCTGCTCTCCACCAGTAACCATGGGACAACCACACCATGCCTCCCTCCCTCCGAGGTTCCCAGTTTCAGATACTACTGCAGGCAGCAGGAGCTTTTTCAAAGTCCTTAGGAGCGATGGAAAATGCTGTTAACTAGGAATTCAGCTCAAGCATTGGAAAACAAGACCCTTTCCCTCACAAGAAATTCAAGTGGGCTTCTGTATCATCACAAGTCATCACACAGAGCCATCCCATGGTGTGCTGCGAAGGGACTGCTGCAGCATTCCACCAGCTTTAGGTGGTGTCAGGAAGCCAGGCTATGCAATCAAGAAACAGGAGACTTCTGTGAGACCACTGCACTTGATTGGGCACACCCATAACAACTCTTAGCTGCAACAGGGATGGGGTTAAGCAGAAGAAGGAGCCCTGCTGCATTGGGTCCCAGGAACGGAGGGGCTATGTATCCTGCCTTTTGTCAACACAAGCATACAGAAACAATAATTTCTCCCTTGCCTAATTAAGAGATGTTAATTTAAGTGTGGTTTCCAGCATGTGCTTAAGAAGCACAATTACTGCTTTTGCAGCATAAAAGAAAAATCTCAAATAAGCTCCAAAGACCAGGCCTTGGGTTCAGGGTCACTAAACAAACCAACTGGCTTTGATTTCCATAGATCATAAAAACCTATTGCTCATCATGTTCTTACCAGACAAATCCCTGAGTCTCAAGGGACCATTTACTAAATAATTCTTCAGCTTCTGAGTAGGATAAACCTGGTCCTAACTGCAGTGTTCTTGAAACAACCTGGGGGATGAATTTCTTTTCCTCAAATCCTTTCAGTTCCAAGGGGACAGGAACGATTTCTTGCATTCGGGTTGAGAATTTGCCTAGAAGAGGAGAGCAGCTGTCACAAGTGATACACGGGTTTGCAAATCAAGACTTAAGGAGACGCTTGGGAAGGATTTCATAGGACACAACCTCAGAGAACAAGTCTCTCATCATGGTTCCTTCTTCATCACTTCTGTATGAGAAAATGAGGATCCATCTATGTTCAATCACAAAGTGAAAGTGTGGAAATAAATGGGAGTGGGGCCCCAGCAGGGCTGGCACAAGAGCTGTGGATGCACACAGCTTAGTGTACCCGGGGCAGTTTGGAGGTGCCACCAGCACCCCCCTCAGTGTTAAATACGCTCCTTTATCAGCATTTACCAGAGCAGAACCAGCAAAACGAAGGCAAACAGGATGAGAAATAGACTGCTTTGCATTCAGAGCTCCAGTAAACCAACACTGTAGGATATATCACTACCAGAGGGGAAGGAAAGGGAAAATGAAGCTAAACCTTGGTATTATTAAATGCAAGATGCAAAAACATTTAAAGTGACACCTTCGTGAAGAGAGCTTTTAAATTATTCACAGTCAATGCAATACAATCCACAGCTAATTACAGTCTATACATGCAAATGAAAGTAATGATAATCATAATTACTTTGCACTTATATACTGTAGCAATTTTCATCTGAAGGCCTCAAAGTCTTCATAAACATTAATTAATTCTCCCGTCAACCCGGCGCGCGAGGTAACTGTTACCGTAATCCCCACTTTAAAGTCGGGTAAACTGAGGTTCAGAGAGGCCAAGTGATTGCCTGGCTGTGAGCAGTGCAGGGGAGCAGAGGGGCAGCTCAATGCTGGGCCAGGTGAAGGGCAGGTACCTGAGCTGAGGAAGGAGTTGGAGAAGAACACAGCAGCACTGGGTGTATAGTTCACTGTAGTTTTATAGTTTAGGCACATGGGCTTACGTGAAGGCTACCCAGTCAGCCCTGAGCCTTCTGTCTTCTGCACATAGACTGCAGGGTCGCAATAAAGCCTCACTACCAGGTAATGTTAAGGACAGAAGTTTGGGCAATTGGGGCTGGCTGCATCTGGCATGCAGACACCAATGGGCTTCACAAATTGGTTCTCTGTTTCCTGCTCACATCCCATTACATTCTGAGACTCCAGAGGAAGAAACCTATCCGTGATGCTTCAGCAGCACCTGCCACAAGGCAGCCGTGAGGCAACCCCAGAGCTGCTCCTTCATAAAGGAAACCGATCTAATACAGCTCAGACCTCCCAGGACAAGCTGCTGGCTCCTTCCTGGGCTAATGATCTGAGTCACGGGGTGCAAGAGATAAATGGACTTGGGAAATCCTCTCAGCAGAAGATCTGACAATCCAGAAGACAACAGAGCACAACTTCTAGCTCCGTTCACCTGTAATTACTTTCCTCTATTTGCATGCAGTGGCTCCCAAAACGCGCTCAGATTTTCTCCGTACGCACAATTTCCAAAGGCCGTTGTGTGTTAATCATTGTCTGGTACCATAAAATGCAACAGCCATCAATATCAAGCCTGCCAACTTAACAGACTCTTGTAATGGGTACATTTCTATAGACCTACACAATAAGACTAATTGCATGGGCTTGCTGTAAAAGCCAGAGGTCGTTTGATTACTAGCTGTTTTGTACCATGAAAGTGCACATTAATTATTTAAAAGATGGACTTATAATTATTGTAAGCTCTAAGTAATTACCTATAATTTTGGCAAGTGTTAGAAAAACTGATAGTCTAGCAAATTCAGGTTTTAGTCATTAGTAAGCTCATAATTACATTTAAATTGCAAAATGAGAATTATGCAATTTATCTCCCCAATAATGCATAAACATTACAGTGATTGTAGGTTTTAATGGACTATATTATTACTATAAAAAGCAGAGCAGTGATGGGCAGTGAGGAGCAATTTGAGTTCATTGCTGTTATTTTACATTGTAATTGCTTATCAACAACTGCACCGCGATGGCTCTCCTTGATTAACATGGGATAAGCCCATTCCACCCACCAAACTCTATTGGAAAATTAAAAAAAAAAAAAAAACTTGCTCAAGAGTCAGTCAAAAGAAGTGATTAATTTTGTATCAATACAGGACTAATTGCTGTAGGTAAACAATTTAAGATAACAAATACACTTGTGTTCTCTATGGGAACGACCAAGAGAAACAGAGCTTAAGAAAAGCAGAGTTCCCAAGTCATGCTGCTTTAGACCAGGCTGCTTTTTCATTCTGATTTTTCAGGTGCTGCTCCCGTGCCCAAGGTGTCTCAGTGCCACCCACCCACGTATTAAAAACAAGGCTGAAAAAGGATGCCACCAAGTAACAGGTACACAAGAAGAGTTTTCAAGTGCTGCTCCTCTGTGCCTATCTTACATCCCAGTGTGTCAACAGCAAAATCCATTTAATCACGAGAAAAGCAGTGTCAGGACTAGATACAGCTTATCAGACTGCAAAACTGGTTTGGAACAGTAAATTACTCAGCTTCTCTCCAGGAAGATTGACTTTCTAACAGTAATAAATGCAAACCATCAAACTGGATCAAGTAGCAATGGATGCGTGTGCTTACAGATCTCCATCTCACCCCTCTTCGGTAGCAGATGCTACAGGTGTTCAAAAGAAGAGTGCATCTCTGCTTAGTGAGGTCCCAAATCTTAACAGGGGAAGTAAAACAGCACTGAGAGCTGTCTGAGGATGGGAAACATTACACTGGAGCATGGCACAGCTGTTCCCAAAGCAAACAGCGACGGCCTAACTGCACTCCTGCTAAACCCAAAAGGAATTTTACCAGGTACGCACACCAAGGGCAACAGACTTGCTGCAGTTCAGTGATGCCATTGCTCCTTTGGTTTCAGCTGAGGGGTGAAGTGATTTGTATGTGTAGACCCAGCACTTCATCCATCAGGTGCCATTGAAGCACTTCATCTAAACACAGCAGCCACACAACATCTAGGAACAATACTAGGAAACAGACTAGGATAGAAACATAGGCTATTTTACCCAGCTGGAAATGAGTGTAATTAACTCACATTAGACACCAGGTGAGCCAGATGGGTTTATATCCCAAACACGGCATTTTGAGCCAACGGCACTTCACTCCACAACCAACCAGCGATACCTCAAGTTCAATACTTTCTGAAAAGAAAAGGCAACACCAACTGCTGTGAATCACACCGTTTCCTCATAGATTTTCACCTTCTCCGTTACATGGGCTCTTCAAAAAAAAATTGACCAGACAGCTTGATGGAGGTGAAAACTCTGTCGTGCACCTTAAAATCAGGACCTGCCCATGCAGTTAAGTGTTCGATGATTTTAGTCTGACTTGTCTATTCTTAGCCATGGAAAACTTGTGCCCTTATGATGTGGGAGCAACGAAACGCTGGGACTGCACTTCCAGGCTTGTCTGCAGTGAGACACTCTCATACTGCGTGCACCTTGGAAGCTGGAGTCCTGCCAACGCAACTGGCTTGGTTTGACACCAGGGAAATTTAAGAGCTGCTTTGTATTGTTATTTTACAAGCCCTTACGCAGTGTTTGTTTTAAATGATGTGCTGTGTGATTTAGTGGTGTTTGCTGAATTGATGAAAGCCAGTGCCCGATGTGCTGTACTGTGTGACTGTTGTCTTCTCCTGGAGGAGAGATATTACTTTTCAATGGAGTTTCCCAAAAGGCAGCAGCAGCTTTAGCCTTTGGGGCACCGGATCTGCTCAGAAATTCCAAAAATGAAATCCAAGGGAAATGAGCGTGCCTTTAGCTCAGCTCTGCACACCATCCAGCAGCACGGCGGATGGCAGGCAGCTGCTCTGCGCAGCTGGTGGAGGCAGGCAGGACCCACAGAACCCACACCAACCAGCAGCACAGCGAGAGCCGCACTGAGAGCACGCCGGGGGCTTGCCCCCGCACCGCCAGTGTCAGCGAGGGTTTTGTTACTTACTTCTGGGAGCACAGGGTCAGGCTTTCATGAGCTACTTGAAGGCCGTGGTCAAATCATTTCTGGTGTCAATACTCGGGCTGACCCCTGCTTCTCTTTCTGTGAACTCTGGCATGAAAGGTCTTCTGTCTGGACAGCTTTGTTCGTTAAGGCAGATGCTTCTGGTGGATGTTTCTTTAACAGTGGGAATCAAAGACTCTGCCCCAGAGGGCTGGCAGGAGAAGAAATAATCACTTTTTTTGTCAAATGATAAGCTCCAGCTTCCTGAAGAGCGATACAGGATCGTCCCTTGGAACCCAAACACAGATGAAATTCCTGCCCTGTATAAATTCCAGGTTGCTGCAGGGTGAAAGAGCTGGAAATGACAGGACGCTGGCAACTTCCATACTGCTCAAGACATGTAACCCAAAACCTCTCTTCCAGTGCCCAGTATCAGGTGCCCCACTGAAGATGCACTAAGCCTTACAGGAGGTAAACACGGGATATTATTACTCCATAACATCTACTCAAGGCTTCAGCCTAATTCCCATTTTGTAGAATTTCACCTAGAGGCTTTAGTATGAGAATATATTCCCCTTCTGCACCTCTTTATTAAGCAGCTTAATTTGGCATCCAAACACTCCACGCTTCCTTGCATCTCCCTAAACTCTTGGCCTTTAAACGAATGCCAATTTCCATTACAGACACATCCAGGAACTGAAACAACCGCCTCTCTCTGGCAAGCACTCTTTGACCTCTGGTTCATAGGCGTCAGGACACAGGTCAATGAGTAAGCAGAAGGCATCTCACAAGAAGCAGCTCCTCAGCCAGTGCATATTTGCTCCTCTGTGATGAAAGTGATGGTGGCACAGGACCACAGCTCTTAGCCAGGGTGTTCCCTTCTCCCCACTCTTTACACCCCTATGATATTCTAAACAGGAATCAGACATTCTCTTGATCTGTAATTTGTTAGACTTGAGTCAATTATTTTTAAGTCCCTCACTGTGCAGTAGGTTCCATTTCCCTGGATATGACTCTGTAGTAGTACTGTACCAGACACAGACAGCTCGCCTTGCATCCTGCACAGTACCATGGATAATCGCTTTTCCTTCGATGAAGACCTTCGTCTGACAAACCCAACACCACGCTGTCATTTTCACAGCTGCAGCACATTCTGTGATCAGCCAGCACAAAGCGAGATGTGCCTCATTTGCTTCTAACTGATGGCTGTTAATCTAATAGGAAAAATTCTTGCTATTAGCCCAAGTGCATGACCTCTCACTTCATATTTTTAAATCATAGC
This sequence comes from Numida meleagris, assembly GCF_002078875.1. Taxonomy (NCBI): domain Eukaryota; kingdom Metazoa; phylum Chordata; class Aves; order Galliformes; family Numididae; genus Numida; species Numida meleagris. The sequence goes on from NC_034426.1 coordinate 2,253,617, forward strand.
AATTAAGCTGTGAGTTATTTAAGACTGTATCACTGTGAAGAAGCCTTTTTTTTCCAACAAAATTTAATTCCCTACAACCACTATGAGCCTGCTTACTCAAATTTTTCCTACGGAGCTGCAAGCTACCAGGATTCTCCCAGCCTCTTCACTCTTGGTCTTGAATGAACGAAGAGATCTCTTTTACAGAGAAAAAGTCAAATCTTGGCCTGCCAATAGAATAGAGCATAACTGGCCACGAGGTAGGTCTGGAAGGTATTGCTGTCCCCCCAGTCACCATTCCCACCTAGCTGGGAAGTGAGCTCAGCTAGCCCAATCCCTTCAGTGTTCCTCAGCAGCCTGTGCCACCTTGTTACCCTATGGAGATATGCACTGTACAGAAAGCCTGAAGCAACAGCATCACAGGCATCAGTTTGATAGGCATAACACAGATCTTGGTAATTTAGTCCTGCTCTTGCTGATGCCCAGGGAAACGCTCTATAAGTAAAGCTTGTGTCCCATGAATTAGCACGAGTAACCTTTCTTTGGTTTTATTGGCACAGCAGGAGTAACCACTCAGAACTCTGTGCATTGGGATGTCCTAACAATGAGTTTTTAGGGACAGAGTGTCCCTGAAATGTCCAGAGTGTCTGAAAATGTGAGCGCATGAGGTGTCTGCCTGTGCAAAAGCCACCAGGACTTTGCTGCCTGAGGGCCAGGGTTAACAGGGGACTGGAGGGAAGAGCTCTAAAATCCTCAGCACCAGGTTTTACAGATCCCTCTCCAGCCTGCCTGGGTCTGAGAAAAGGCAGCTGAGCCTCATTAGTGAATCAGCCAAGCAGGACAGGTAGCCTCAGGTTACACTAACGAGCCAATTAAAAGGACTTAGAAAGGAAGCTTGGCTGGGTAACAAGGGAGGAGAAAGCCTGGCAGCACTGGTTGGGGAGGCAGAGCTGTGTGGCTGAAGATGGGCTGCTGTATAATTACCAAAGCTTTTTCCATTGTTCCACTGGGGGCAAGGGTAACCCTAAAAGACTAAAAATGGCTGATTTGGGGGTGGTGATGTTATTAATTTGTCTCATCAGAGCCAGGAGTAAACCAAATAGCAGTAAATAATGATGTGCTTGCCCTATCTGACAGGAGACCTAGTGTGTGCTGGTGGCCCAGCTTGACCTAACCCCGTATCCCAGAATGCTGCTAACAGCCTTGAGGCCTTCTCAGGCACCCGTGAGGGCTGCTCAGTGCTTCATAGGAGTGGTTTAATGCGGTGGAACTGGGCCCTACCTACCAGCATCAGATAGCAGGTGTTGGTGCACCACTGGCTCAGGCACCTTTGCTGTGGTGCATGCAACTGGTCTGTCCTGAAGCTCCAATGTCACAGCCCAGAGCGATGCCTGGGTGACAGAAAGTCACACCGCTGCTCTGCTGACAGGGATTAACGCAGCCCAGACCCAGGAGCCCAGCTAACATACGCATTCTATTTACAGCAACTTTCCACTTCCACAAAACATCTGTGGGGAGTTCACACTTGGACAGAGAAGAAATTGGAGAGTTCGCTCTCAAGGCCACTTAGATTTGCTTGAATGAAAACTAGCACGAAGCAGAGATGTTTTTCTTAGCACTGTCTGTAGTTAACTGCTTGTTTTGTAGTTCTTGTTTTAGATAGCAAGCAATGCCTCATGGCATTTCTGGAAACTCTCCAGGAGCTGACACTTTTAAGAGTCAGGCCCAAACAGCTTGGGGAGGGAGGCTGGACCCATGGGGGCACGGCGCTCTCTGTTCACAGCCTGCCCTTCCTATGAGTGCCCTCAGAAGTCCTCGTTAGCTCCTCACTTACAACCACCAAGAATTGATTGCTTGAGACAATCACATACAAGACAGAATGGCTTAGGTTGGAAGGGACCTTAAAGATCAGGTAGTTCCAACCCCCCTGCTGTAGGCTGGTTGCCCGCCACCACATCAGGCTCCCAGGGCCCCATCCAACCTGGCCTTGAACACCTCCAGGGTTGGAGCATCCACAGCAGAAGACAACAATGTGAATGCTGCTCAGTCCTGGCTCTCTCAGATTTAATCACTAGTTGCTTAAACACTACTACTAACAAGCATGTAACTGTAGAATGATGTATGTTAGAAGGGACTTCTGGAGACCATTTGGTCCAAGCCCTCACTGAGACGGGGCAGCCTCAAAGCTCAAGACAACTTCCAAAGGCAGACCAGGCTGCTCCCTGAGCGTTTAAGTTCTGGTGAGAATTTGTGACCAGCATCAGAGGAGATGACGGCAATGACCAACACGGTGACTATATTACAGACCATGGAAATGCATGTAAAACACTTTTACTTCCAAACAGAACCTCAGTCAGTCCAGATTCACAGGAATCCAGGCTGAGGCAAATATTTGAGGGTAATTCTTAAAGTTCAAGTGGGAAATCTCAGCTTCTCAGTAACACAGAGTTACATTTGTTCTCCAAAGGAAGATGCTGTTGAAGTGCAGCATCATACGATCATCACATGGATTCAGATATATGACTAAACACTATTCAGTTGTTTAGTACAGAGGTGAAACCTTGAAAGAGAGCTGATGATAGCAGAATAAATACAGTACTTTAAAGTGCCTTTTATTTTCTTGCTGGGAAACACTCATCAGTCACCTCAAATTCTAGGACGTTGGCTTTGCATTGAGTAAAGAACTAAATAAACTTTCAGCTATTTCAGTTCTGTGTCACAGTTATGCAGCTCTTGGGAAGAAGACCTTCGCTGCCCTGGCAGCCCTGTCTCCTGTGGAAAATGATCATCACACAGCAGGTCCCAGCCAGAGATCAAATCCAAATACACCCAACACACAGAGAAATTCCAGCCCAAACCAAGCCAAGTTCTCTAATGAGAGTGGGAATCAAAGTCCTGATTACAAACAACCTTCACAATCCTGCCTACACAGCAGATCACAGACAACAGTTTTGCGAGGGAGGAGAGGGATGTCAGGCTTTTCAGTCTGGCCATCAAGTAAATTAATGCTTACTACGTGAACCAACCTCTTCCTATTTCTTTGCAAACTCATCTGAAACTCAGACCTGAAGCGAATTTTCATACCTTCAGGAATTCATTACAATCAAGAAAACCAGGTTCAAGCCACTGAAATTTAATACACTTTGCCGGGTGAATTTCCTACAAATTCTATCAAAATCTGCACAACAGATCTTTGGCCAAGAGTTAGGGCAACTTTTATGCGTCTAGTCCAATCTCCTGTTTTGTCCATTGGCCAATGTCCAAAGCTCTTTTCCAAGCAGTTCCTTTACCACAAGCACTACTGGAGTCTGGTAAGCAATAAAAGCCCATAAAGCCACGTGACCATTTTATAGCCATATGAGAAGAACACCAGTTTCTGCTCTGAGTTGAAGTCCCCCGCACACTGCTGGCATTAGACAAATAATAATAGGTGCTTGCATCAAGATGCCTCAACTGGAAAGAATCGCAGGCTAATCTGATGGAACAAAGCTGCCTATGGGAAGAACAAACACAAATAGGTCCTGTGACACCTGACTGAGCATCAAAATGCATATTCCATCCAGATGGCTGTCTTCTGAGACCATAAACGGGAATAGCAAACAGCAACACCCACATCTGCATTCAGCTCATGTGAATGAGTGCATGACACAGAGTGAGATCAGATCTACTTGGCTGGGTATGGCTTAGGAGCTAGCCTTAAAATTCCTTTTGAAAGAATTTTTTTTTTTTCTGCAAAATTGAAGAGTTTTACTTTTCAAGAGTAAGACAACAATGAAGTGAGAGCTTACGGTTTTCTTTTCCTTTTCCCCCCCCACCCTTCTCTCCTCAATAAAGAACATGGGTAGGCTTTTCTTATTTAGACAGATGGATACCAGTCCTACTCTGGAAAAAATATACAGTGCACATTGGATGCTCTTAGGGTTCCATACATTAATCAGAGAATAATGACTAGAGACACGATAGGATGCATGGCTTTACCTTTTGATAGGCCAATGAGCACAGCAGTTGATTAACTCAAATGCATTACTTCCAAATTTTGCCTTACTTCACATGGAACCGTCTTGATAGAATTAAAAGTGGAATAAGAATTTTTCAACACTGCGGATATAGAAATAAACAGAAACAGATTTTAATATTACATCTTCTATACCCAACAAGGATGAAAACTCTACAGATATTTTGAGACCCGCAATGCTATTTCTTTGGTCTAATGAAGGTATAAGGGTTTTCCCTTTCATGGAGAGTTTTCAATGGTTAAATCCCAGGGAGATCAAAAGAGACTTTGAATTTAACCAAATAATTTTTGCCCACATGGAAATGCTTTATGAATCTACTTTTAAACATGAATCTCTGAGAAGGTGAACAAAGAAATGATGGTCATCTGCACCAGCTTTAAGTAAACGAGCAACATACAGAAGCTAATGAAACATCAAATAAAAATGCCTCTATCTCTGGCTACTTAATTCCTCCTGTCTTACTTTTCAGAAGCAAAACATGAAGATAACAGAAATAAATCAGAGGTTTTGGGAAGCTGACACTGGGGCAACATTCCACACAGGTTGGTTCACCACTAGCTCCTGTTCTGCAATGAAGGTCTAATCTCAGCATCTTCGGACCCTTTTCCATAGTTCATTACTTTCTAATCACTTATGGCCCTTATTGAAGAAAGCTCTGAGCCTCTCAGACTGGAACAAGTCCATAAATCAAAGACAATAGCATTTCTGCTTTCTTTAACAGCCTGCCTTTTCTTCGCGATTTCACCCAACTGTTGAGCTTGAAATTCACTTTGTGGACACATAGTGCTAAAAAATATACAGAAATGAGGGAAAACATTTTAGTGAAGAATAAACTGTCCACTGTGTTAGTGTGAGGCACTAACCCTGGCATAAGTCCAGGGACCAAGGATACCTACTGCAGTGTTATCTCACTTGTCTTCAGCAGAGTTTCTCAGTATTCCTTGATTGATAAATAGTTTCTTACCCAGGGGTAGACAATAGGAAAAATGAAGGAAAGACAAATAATGAACTGATTATTTCGATGGTTGCCTGTAGTTTTCACTGAAAGTTCTGCAGTGCAAATTAAGAACACATGTTTATTAACCATCAATCTTTGTGTCAACTTCAGAAAGAATTTAACAATCAATTTTGATATGTATTTATTTTCTGGATTCCAAGGAGGGCTTTTTCCTCCTAATTCTCTGCAGTAAAACCATCCCTATTGGGCCACATTAGTGTCTTACAGATAGATTTCTGGTCTTTAAAGAAGATTACATGAGTGATATTTGTTCTAGTAATTATATCTCCCAGATCAGTGTAGAGTGATGCATTCAGGCCCTTTAAAATGGAATCTCTCACTGGGTTTAATGGATTTAACAAGGATTGAGACAACACCCAGGCAAAGAGGATGAGAGGGGCTAATGCAAGCTAAGAAGATGAGAAAGACTACTTCCTCACTTCAGCTAGACAGATAGAGACTGTGTTCTTCCACTTTCAAGAACAAACACATAACACTTGTCAAGACTTGTTTTTAAACAGTCAAAATTACAGCAGTGAAAAAAAGATGAGAAGATCCAGTGGGCACTCTGCTCACTTGAGTTTTGGGGGGTAGTGTTGGTGGCTTTTTCCTCCTTTTATTTTTTTTTCTCCCTCCCACTGCCCAGTGAAATAGCTTGAGAGCCATTTTACAGTTTTTCTGGACATCCTTTCCAAGGCTTGCACATAGCAGCACAGCCCCAGTGCAGTGGAAAATTCCACAGCATCTGCACACACCTCCTACTTTCCAATAATAATAGTTCTTGAGGAATGGGTAAATCACTGTAATACAGGCATATAAATACTTCCAAATTAGAATTTTGCTTCACCCCATCCTTGTTCTGAGCTCGGTATATGACCCTAGATATGTGCCTAAAAGGAAATTTAGGCTCTGGTTCTGATTCAGAAGGAGGTGATTTGATATATGTAAGACAAGACATCCACCTGGAGTTGAATTTGCAGCCTAAAAGCACTGGAAAGCAATAGAAGTCCATGAAAACAAAGATACAATTACATTTCTGGAATATGAATAAATATAAGTCATACTGTAAAGGGGTTTAAATTTCCAAGGCATCACAAGATGTACTACATCTCACCTCTGTGTTCCCTTTTCCCAGAAAACTTACTGGGATTTACTTGGAGCTGTATAACGTTTTGATGACATTCAGACATCATTTATCTCCCAATGCACAGCCAAAGTCAGCAGTGTTATTTAGGAGCAGAACAACAAGGGATAAAAGCCAAGCTGCTAAGATCAGTCTCGTTTCATAGACTCATAGAATCATTTGAGTTGGAAGGGACCCTTAAAGGCCATCAGGTCCAACACCCTGCAATGAACAGGGACACCCAGAACTCCTCCAGGTGCTCAGAGCACCATCCAGCCCGACCTTGGGTGTCTGCAGGGACGGAGCATCCATCGCCTCACTGGGCAGCCTGTACCAGCGCCTGAAGTTTAAAAGTATTTAGATAATTAATACGTGAGTTTACTCTTCAAGTTCTTTTTTGACATAAGTAAAACAAACAACAAAATGAATCCTACTTGTAGCTGTAACAAAATACTAGCTGCAAACTCTTGGCACGCTTCTGTTTCCTTGCCAGTGTGCAAGCCTCAGTAATTGCTTGGTGTGAGTGAGTTTGGCCGGACAGCTGCTGCCACAGCCACGTTCCTCCAGTGTATGAGATAACAGAGTTCAAGCAGTTTATAGTTCTGAGACCTCTCTGGACAAACAATGCTATAAAAGATGTGCCGTGTCTTGTCCTCTGTAATTTATCTCCCCGTCAAGTGATTACCATAAAATAGGACCCCAGAGCAAGAGAGAAGTAAGGTAAAGAGAGCCTGTTTAGTTGGGGGGAGATGCTAAAAGCATGGCTTGACATCTCCAGTACCGGGTATTTGTACAACTCCTGTGCTCTCTTGGGTACAGAGGGGCTTGGAGGGGGACACATCTATTCTGACTAAGCCAAACTATATTTTATATTTATTTACATTTTCTGCCTTGTATTTTCCTATATTTTACCACGGACAGTCAGCAAAACTAAACAAAAAAAAGCTTTTTGTTTCTCTTTGCTTGTCAGCCAAACCAGCACAGCGGAAAAACAAAATCAAGATCATTTCATAGCATAATTTGGCAATAAATCATCGCACTACCTCAAGCACAAAAGCTAAAGACTGCCGCACCCAACTTCCATGGCCCATATGGAGGATCACTCCTTTTCCACGTCGTTGTCTGACTCTTTTTTCTGATTAAGGGTGGCTTTCCAGGTGTAGTTGGGCAGAACGCTTTCCTGGGTGGGAGGCAAGAAGCACAGACTGCCTGGAGCTGCCAGCACTGCCCATGGGGCAGCCTAGGAACACACCCAAGGGACTCTACATCAGGGCAAAGTACATCTAATGGGAGACAGCCATGTTTGGGACGAGAACGTGGATGAGTGAAACAGATACACTAAGCAGGAAGAGATCGCTTGTTCAGCTGCACAATTTTTCCAAGTGGTAAAAGACTGCATGGAGAGCAGTCACATCCATCTATTTTTGCTCAATCCCAATGCCCAAAGCACCTCCTGCTGCTTGAAGATGCCCCGTATTTGGTGCGTCTGCGCGCACGAGACAGAGAAAGAAAAGGAAGGTTATTAAAAAAGCGGTTTGGCTAAATAAGGGAGCTCATTATGTGTGCTATTTTTGTTCCTCAAATGTCTGCCTTCCGCTCTTTCCCTTGAGGTTTCCAGAGAAGCCTGACAATCAGGGCTGAGGTTTACTGTCAGCTTCCATTAGGCAAATCAACCAGGCTGGGGATGGGGAAAGCACAAGGGGAAAACTGCCCTAAAAGCAAGCTGATTCAGCACCAATAGTGTCTGTGTGTGTACACACCACCAAAAATTACTCAGCTGAGGCACTGTCCCAAAAAATGACTTCTTTCAGAGCCTCCTGCAGTCCCTCAAACCACGATGTGAAACATCATTTTCTGTCAGATCCGGAGAGACAGGCACAGCTAACAGCAACTGCTTCCAGTGCTCTGACAAAGCAAATGACCTTCAGCATGCTCACCTGTCATGGAACTCATTTCCGTGTTGTAATTGATGTGTAAAAGTGATCTTCATTACTTGAACCAAAGACACACGGGCCTGCAAAACAAGGCTTCCCCAAGAAAAAGAACAGGCTCTTCTGGGCACACAGCATTGGATCTGACATCTTAAAGTGTCAGCATTAAAAAAAAAGAATAAGAACAACAACAAAAAATACCTATATCTATAATAATACCTATATCTACTTTTTACTTTTCCTTGAGAAAACACTGATTTTTCCATTGATCAGTCACTACAGCAAGACAGAGAAAAGATGCATGCTATAGGGAATGCAGATCTTTTCTTGGTTAGAAATAGCGGGGTCATGCTGCTGTTTGCACACTGCTGCCATCAGAGCAGGAAGGCAGCTTGGATGGGATGGTTTCACAGTAATCCCTCTAACAAAAAAATATTCTCTTCCCCAGCTGTGAGATCTCTATGAGCTGTAATCACACACAGCTTCTTCATCATCAAGTCATTGTGGGACATCATCGAATCACTGTAAACAGGGGATTAAATTAAATTACATAGCTCCTTGTGATTGTGGAGCCATTTGAACAAGCCCCTGACCCACAGAAAACATCACCAGCATAGCCACAAGCATTACATGTGTCCTCAAGCACCTGTGGCTTGAGAACCTTCAATTAGTTATGTGCACCAGTTAAGCTAGTACTATTATACCTTCTTCTTTTGAGTATTACTATTTTAGGAAATAGCATTTCAAGGAATTGACCGAAAAGGAGAGATCTGCCCCAAGCTGCTGGAACTGGGATCTGCACTGCTTGCTCAACACCACACAAATCCCACAGGAAAGCTCTCTCTGGGCAACTGCTCCCTGTTTCTGAAGGCTCCAGCCAGGATTTAAGATTGCATACTCAGGATGCTTCTCCTGAGCAATGACAGCACAACAGAAAAGCATGGGAGCAAGCCTTGCATACAGCTGGGAGTACATGTCCTAGCAAAGACCCACACTGCGTTGCAGACTCCCAGTGCAAGGACTGCTGCAGGGGAAGACAGGCTTGCAGAACCCCTGCACTGCAGGGTCCCCAGGGCTGCATTCTCCCCTCCAAAGCCACCGCTCGTGCTGCTAGCAGCTGGCTGCAAAGCCCAAGCCACGCCACCTAAGAGCCCACCGCTAAAAATTAACAGATGCTGTTTCCAGTTCCTAAAGACCACTTGAGACAAAGCAGGGGGGCCTTGGTAATCATCTGAGGTGGGGATGTACATTGAGAAAAGCCAAAGTTTGCAGGATGAAGGCTGTTCTGCCTCTCAGTATGCTTTGCTTTCCTGCACAGGCACAGGACACGCTTTGTGCTTACATGCAATCAACTAAAACAAAACAACAAAAAAAAGAACAGACAAAAGTTTGCAAGGAGGGTTCACGACAATCCTCTTCCATCAAGGATTTCTAAATTAGTACATAAGCATTCCCATCTAAGTTCTTTGTCTCCTAAGTCCCAAACCTAAATATTGCGGTAAAAAAGAAATCATTCTTAAGATCAGGCATTCCCCATTGGGGAGTCCAAAGTTTCAGCCTCTCAAGCCTGGATCTTTTCTTTTTCACAGCAAGCACTGCTTATTTCATGGGCTTGGGGACTGCTGCACAAAACATTAAAGAAGAACACTGCAGCCTTTGTGTTGGCTTTTTTTTAGCATAGCAATGGTAAAAAACAACTTTGCTTACCTCTTCATCTATTTCAGCTGCTCCCCATACCCTGCAAGTCCCTCTCTAGGAACAGTGATACCCACCAAAGCAAGCCCAGCTGGGGCTTGGGGTGGGCTCCAAGGGGCAGAGCTGCAAGGCACTCTAATGGGCTCCAGAAAGCCTCTTCTGGGATGGTCCCAACCCACAGAAGAGAAAACTCATTTCTCCCATGCGGGAGAACGCTCAGGTTGCACACTCTTAACAGGGGTTCATTTCAGAGGTGGAGTTTACAGGGCAAACCAGTCAACTTAAGAGGAGTTGTCAAAAAAACATAGCTAAATGGCAAACACATGCAAGTCCCAGGCATTTCCCTGAGCCCCACTTGTTCTTTTTTCAGCCTCAGGAGAAAAGCACATTCTTCTGCATAATTTATTTCTTTAAAAAAAAAAAAAAAGTGCAAAAAACTGCAACTAAATTGCTTTTCCTGATTAAACACAGAGCGTTTTTTATTCTGCCTCCTCCCCAGCCCCCATTTCTGGATTTTTTTTTCATCCTATAACCTCTTCTCCCTCAACCTAGCTCTTAAATCCCACCTAGAAAGAAAGCAAAGCCACTTGGGCTCCTGCCTTTCCCAGCACATCCCCAAACATGGGCAGAGCTATTCACCCCCACAGCCTCATCGCTGCATCCACAGACAGGGCCAGGCAGGCAAGGACTGATTCTGCCATGGGTCTCTGAGGTTTGAGGGCTTGCTTAGGTGTAGGGAGTTTTTGGATGAGGGGGGAGGGAGGATGTATTTTATTTCAGATGCTAAAATAGCTTTCTAGAAGGGCTTGTGCTTTCAGAATAGCGTCAGAAGGTCTGCAGGTAGGCATTCCCAGGGCTGAAAGCACAAAGCTGAAGCTGAAGAGCACAGGTGCTAGCACATGGGCTTGTGTAACAACAGGGCCAGGTGCAATTGCTTACAAATCACAAGGGCTAAAATCAGCACAAGAAGGACTTGCTTTTGGAACAGGTTTTCTGCCAAGGAGCATAGGAGTAATTTTAGCAAACCTGGAAAAGGGATTGGGGATCAGCAGTTGGGGAGCGCGGTTGCACTCCCTGTGAACTCATTTCCTTCTGCAATAGTGATGTGGTGGTTTTATTGCATTCAGTTCTGGACGAGTTATTGGCTCGGCTCTCCAACACCCTTCCTTCAGAGATCAGCTCCAATCCAGAGGCAGGATATAAACATTTGTGTGCCCGCTATCACGCTCTTAAGAGAAATGAAAAATGGAAGGATTCTCACTTCTATTTAAAATCTTGCCCTGTACGAGGAACCCAATGTGATGAGTCAGTGCTGAGCCATGCTTTATGGTGTCTGCCTGCTCTGGAGAGAAGAGGGCTGAGGCAGGTCAATACAAGCATGCTCAGTGGTACTCGACAGGCTTTATTTTAACAGTGATGGGGCTGCAGCTTTCTGAGGTCTGCGCTTCCCACTGCAGGATGCCCAGCAACACCGCTGGCAATGGAAGTGCAGTTGGTGCAGCTCTACAAGGATCTCTATGTTCTCACTGCCACAGAACGGCCGCCTCCCTCCTCATTCCTGTCTTTATTAATCAGGATGGAAGTCGGTGGGAACAGGCCCTGGGTCCCGCTCCCAGCTGGAGATGTGGGATGGGGGCCAGGGGGGGCCATTGCATAGCCATGAAGCCCTCCGTGTCAGCTGATACAGGTTGTACTTTTTTATTAGTGGAAAAAGATATTCCTTCTGGCCTCTCTGGCATCTCTCTCTCAGCCCATCTTTCCCCACCAACCAGGGAAACAGCCCAGATGGCTGCAATGTTGGCATTCGCTGGCTTACTCCAGAATTAAGGGGTGTCCCTCAGTTTGGCATTGTGGGGTTACAGTACCCAACAAAGCGTCTAAAAAGAACTCTGAGAGCACCAGGAGCCCCTTTCCTATAAGGAGAGAGGGGCGTAGAAAGCTAGGCAGGAGTTCAGGCAACACACATAGAAAACCTGAAACAATCCTTGTTTAGATCCAGGAATGCACACTGCAACCATTCAAAGCTCAGTCTGACTTCTCTCAAAATAGGAAAAAAAAAAGGGTTTGGAGCACGGCTTGGATGCTCCTTCAAACGTCCTGCCATTGGGAACATCTCCCCGGAGAGCACATGCAGCTGATCCCTTGTGTCCCAGCCCAAATGTCCTTGAGGGAATGGAGCTGACCTCTCACGTGTGTCTTCAGGTGGTGCTCGTGTTAGCAGTGCTGGCTGAGCTGTGGCATCACTCTGATTATCATTCACACCCCTGCTAATAGGACGCAGCAGCCATTATAAGCCCATCACTGCAGCGGCTATTGACACGTCTCATGTGTCACACACACGCGGCTCTTTCCGAACAACAGATCGTTAACCTGCTGATGCTGCCTTTCCTTTTTGAATCCATTAATCATTGATCTTCAGCTTAAAACTTCAAATGAACTATTTTCTCTAATTTGGCCTATTTTTTTGCTCGCTATTGATTTGGCTCACGACGGCATGCTGTGGTCTGGTGGGGCTGGTGGAGCATCCTGGTAGGAAAGGAATAACTTTAGCAGGAGGGCAGCATGGATATTAATGGAGAAGTTTTTGACAGATACCTTGAATGAATTATAAATTGAGCAAAAACTCCAAGCTTCTCCAGATAGCGACCTTCTGTGTTTATTCCTAAATTACTCCGTACAAGGGCTCCACAGCTCTGAGAGAGCAGTACGTAGTGCTTTCATTTGCTAATTAGTCTCTACTATTTAAGTCTGTTGACACCTCTGTAAGGTGTTCTCTACAAATAGGAAACTGAAATCATCTCAGGAGTTCCTGCACTGTTCCTTTGGGAAAAGGTGTTTTTGTTCCCTGCTTTACACTTGGCATTGCATTACTGCAGGCAATACCCTTTTGAGAGCAGTGATTAAATGCACAGGTTGAACAAGTCTGTACATATTGTGCTTTACATTCCAGCTGATTACATTAAATATTCCAGACTCATGGGGTCCTCTCAGTATACGCAGTGTTCCGCTGAGCAGACTCTCATCATCAATATTTAAAGGTTCTTTCATATCAATCTGCTAGCAGCCCTATTTGATATGTAGCAATGGGAACGATGGATCAGATTGCAATAGGTTTTACCCTTTCACCAAGGAGATCTGTAGCTACAGCCCCATTTTCTTTCTCTTCCTGACCTGTCTCACTAAGAGAGCTGCTGTTACAGCACACACACCTACTCTAATCCCAGCCATCACCCATCCTGCTGATATTAGGCCAATTGGCCCTTGGCTTGATGGGAAGAAAATACACATCCCTCTGACCCTTTGCCTCAGGGCTTCTTTGCTCCAATCTCGTGCTGCTCCAAAGCTCCTACATCCTTCCCAGCAGCCTTCTCCTTCTTGCTCAAGGAGATGTGAAGCTCTGAGTCTCAGGCCTTTTAATCTGTATGCTGGCTGGTGGGAAACAGGCCTCCTGCACCCAATTTTCCAAGCCTTTTTCCCCCATTTTTTTCCCTTCCCCCCCATTTGCTGGTGGCACATTCAGCTCTCCCTGACCCTCGCTGCAGTCTTGCAGTTCAAATGGAGATGGGGAAAGGAAGGATGCCTCTCCACAGACGCTAATAACGGAACTTGCAGCGATAATAAAGCATGATATGCTCTGTTAGTTCTTTCATTTGAAATAAAAGCCTGTGACACAGAGATATCATTATCATTTTCATCTCGTCAGAAGTTAATATCACGTTTGTGGGTAAATATAATAGATCAAAAATGGATGCTTCGTAGCAATCTCTATAAATACAAGCAGCAGAGATTTAAGGGCTAACAGCAGTCTTTGCTGCCGAAGCCCCAGCAGCACCCAGTGTGCATCCCCAGCAACACGCTTACAAGGAAGATTTTAAAACTAAATGTATGATATTACCTCCTCTCCCCTGTCAATAATCTGGTAGCCCTAGGCACACATGCCAATGGAAAAGCAGGCTGGAGTTCAAAAGATGTGGCACATGAGAAAGTAGCAGGGATAATTTTCACCTGATATCACATCATCAGAAACTGCTACACAAAATTATTGTGAATTATGGGGGCCTGCTGTGCATTTGATTTCCCACAGCTGCTACCACAGCAGTCACTTTCCTGAAAATTAAGTGCATGTTTCATCTGCTCACAGGAAGGATAGAGGGGAAAAAAGTAAAGAAAGAAAAAATTATGATGAATAAACCACTCCTGTGCCCGTGCTGTGAAGCCACAGCCTGTTTTCTCCCTGTAGGGATGTGTGCTGTGATGGGACAGGGCAAGATGGGCTATGTCCATCACAAGCAGAGCCAGAGCAGATCTACAGCACTGTGTCCAGCAGTGGCAATATGTTCATTCAATTTACATTTCCTGCAACTCACTTCCATCTCATAATCTCCAGCAAGGGACACTACACAAAGCAGATTATTCCATCTTATTTCCTCCAAAGAGGGAATCATAGAATGGCTTGGGTTGGAAGAGACCTCAATGATCATCAAGTTCCAATCTCCCTGCCCCAGGCAGGGCCACCAACTCCAGATCTGGCACTAGACCAGGCTGCCCAGGGCTCTATCCAACCTGGTCTTGAACAGCTCCAGGGATGGGGTGTCCACAGCCTCTCTGTGCAGCCTGTTCCAGCACCTCACCACTCTCTCTGTGAAGAACTTCCCCCTGACATCTAATCTAAGCCTTCCCTCCTTGAGCTTAAAACCATTCCCCCTTGTCCTTTCACTATCTACCCGAGTAAAAAGTTGATTGCCCAAGTGCTTCCCAGGGAGCAGCACTAAAAACCCTTGCAATTGCCAGGAGCTTTGCAATAGCATAATTAGAGTATCCAAGCCTGTTAGAAACAAGAGACAGAGTGTGCAGTGAAGGGAGGGTGTGAACTATGTCCCCGTGAGTGATGCTGCAGCACAAAGCTCCCCCCAAAGCACTGTGATCACTGCCTGATGTGCATGGCCCTGCTTGTTGGGTCGGTGGCTTCCCCCTGCAAAGCAGACAGAGCACAGCACTGAGCCTGAGCAGAAAGGAAACAGCCCAGGCCATTTCCCTCCTCCACCCATCGTCACGCTGCTCCAGCAAGTGTTGACCTGAAACGCCGTGTGGTTATTTCACTTTCTGGCAGATTTTGCTAGCGTGGAAACAAAGATACTTCAATAGCACTTTTGTGTCCCAAGATTGCCAAGTGCTTCTTTGAGTGCTAATTAAATTTCACAGCCTCCTTGAGCAGTAGGTCAATCCCATCTGACATTGCTGGAGCTTTGCTTCCTATGGAAACGAAGCCAAGGTGACCGTGCTGGCTGTGCACCTGCACGCGTCCCCCGAACGTCCATGTTGGCCAAATTAAAGCAGATTTGACAGATAGAAACTGAGTTCTTACAGTAATGCAGAAAAGGACTAAAATTTGGGGTGAATTAGGAGTATTAGCTACAATTAGAGAAAAATGGAAAATCAGAATAAGGCAATCACGTACCTCCTTAATATAGCATGCAGTCAGCTGTGATGTATTTTGCCTGTCTTAATGACTGAAACATGTCTGAGAGGCAGTGGTGGGCCCTGTGATATGCTTGTTGCTGTAGGAGAGATGGAGTGGGATGAGAAAAGCCAAGAAGAGGAGTTTTGCATTAATTCAAAGCATCTTGAACCATTAAGGTTTTGTCCCTGTCTTGGTAATAATAATGGAAGGAACTCCCCTTGGCGATAAGCATCTATTTTCTTTAGAAATTTCCATTCCAAAATGCCATTCTGCATTGCTGACAGGTCTGACTCACAATAAAATAAAAATAAATATATCTCAACAGTCTCTGCTCCTTGCTTTCCTCACTGTAACCTACCACTTAACTCCTTGTCCCTAGAAATGGGCTGTCATTCCTCATTTGTGCGCAGAGAGAGATCGCTGGGCAAGACATGGCCTCACATCAGCTGGAACCATTCAGTGGGAGCAGCCGTATCAGTCCCAGCGTTATTTGAAATGCAGCAGGAGCAAACACAGAAACAACACTAAGTAGAAAAGCACAGAATCATTAAGGGAGGAGAAGGGGGGCTGCGTTTCTCTGGCGTCTAAGACAGTATTGCCAACAATAGAGGAAAAGGGATTATCTTTTTCCTTCCAAGGTTGGGAGTCCTGTTTCAGGTTTCATATAATAAGAACGGTACAGTGCAGACAGCAATAATAACCTGCTCTGAAAGCTGCTTGCTGCACAATGGCAAATTGCTCATGGGCAGTGATGGCAAAATTTAATCCCTGCTCTGCTTAGAATGCAACCCGCATAGCCACTCAAGACAACATAATAGCACTTTTGTAGCTCTCTGCTACAAACATCACTTTGAAAAGGATACAGCTGTGGAGGGGGGTCTCCACATGCATCATTTTTGGCTGGCTACCAAGCTAGCAGAGCCTCAGACACACTGTGCTCCCTCGTACAGCCCTGCCAGTTACTGCACAGCCACGCTTGGGGAAGGGAGAGGAAATGGATGGAGCTGTGTGAGCAGTCAATTCAAGATGAAATTAACTTGCTTGGTCAGGTGAACAAGTTTGGGATTAATTTTCTGGAATGAGAGAGAAAACTGGGAGACAGCTTCCATCTGGGAGCTCGTCTATAAGGCACTGTATGGACACGCATAAGTCTCTAAAGCCACAAATGTACCAAATGTCAGCCATTTCGTCGACAAATGCTGACCCTATTTATGGCATTGCAGAGGGAAAGGAGCCTACTTGTGTCTGCTTTCCTGCAGCAACTCAGGTGGATTTCTCCAGCTTTTCCCTTCCTAAAGCTGTAGCCAACCTATGCCTTGTACAGCTTGTAACGCTGCACAGCCAGGTGAAGCCCAGCTGCCAGGAGGCTGGGGATGCTAGCACCTTCCAGATCCTGGACAAGACTAAAAAGAACACCAGCTATTTCTCCACCCGCCTTCCCTTCATCCTTTTTCTAAGCTACCAGTCACACTGTTCATGGCTGCCAAGTAAATCAACTGAGGGGCCAAATGGGGCAGCATCGCAAACAAAAGCATGCAGCTGGCCCAGCCAGGTGCAGAGGAGGACATCTCGGTCACTCCCACCCTGGGAGCACTGCTGCAGCAGGAAGGGGTGGAAGACCATGGGTTATAGTCAGCTATGGACCAGAAGGAGCAAAAGTCATGTAGCAACCTGCTGCTGGCTGCTGGAGAAGGCACCAAGAGGGATCAGCCAGAATTAGCTTACACAGAACGAGCCCAAGAAAACTGTAAGCTTCTTACAGATCACTCAGAGAGAGGTAATGCGGCACTGTTTGTCAAATGATGTCACTTGGGCCTCTGTATCCTAGAAAGGATTTCCTTTGGATGGTTTGTTTCTCAGAGCACGCCTTTGGAGTTTACCTTCCTTTCCAGGGCCAAATAAAGATAGGGATATTGAGTGAATTGCGTAGCAATTCTGGCAACAACTGCTTTTTGCTTTCTCCCCACCTCACTGTATTACTGATGGTAACAAGGGAGTTATTATCAATCAAGGCAAGCTACATTGTGATCTGTGCCACGGAAATCCATTTCAGATTGGAGGATAAAGTGTGATTATATTTACACTTCCTTGACACAATTCAGGCAGCAAAATAACAGCCTTCGAGAGACATTTTTCTTCTTCATATTTAGATTTGTCAGCATTGCAGGGCTGTGTGAGAAGGGAGGGAATTATTATAGCAGCTGGGATTCAGTGATATGGTTTAGTTGCCTTACAAATGAAGATGTTCCGTTTTCTGTTTTGTCGTCCCATCTTTTTCATCTCCAAGTTCCTTGAATACTGTCCAGAACATCCTCCAGATTGATGAGTTCGCATTTCAATCAATACAGCTCTATGTAAATCTATTTTTGCTTTTGACACGTTCCATAAATTATTTCTACTTATAACCTTAATTGGACTGTATTCATCACAGGAGATGGAATTTCTAACTCATGCAGCTGTTTATAAATTAAATTTGCAATTAATGAAGAAAGTATGAGATTAAGCACTTCAGACTTCCCCAATCTGAATTTGAAAATGATATAATTACGTTTTATATGGTCAGACTGCACTGGGGCATTTTCATGTTAAAGGTGCAAGATCCCAGGAGCTGGCTTGGCCAGTTGGCTCCTAAGTGATGACTGGGTCTGACCTGCTGATGGAAACAAATACTGCTCCTTATAACCAAAGTCCCATTTCTGGGAGACAGCCAGGTGTTCTCTCCTCCCTCCAATGTCAGCAATGACTTTGAGCCCAATAATGCCACTCGTAACACCAAGGAAGCCTCAGTTCTCAGTCTACACTAGTGCCTGCTCCAGTGCCCTTGGTATAGTCAGGAAAATCCCAAATGCTCTGCTCTAGAGTGAAAAACAACATCTTCTGAGGTTTTCACATCATCATCCTCTTTTTAGGAGTTGTATTACAACTTTTAATATATTTCCTGGGTCACCGCAAACCTAACCCTAACCCTAATTTCATGGCAAGGACATCTCCTCCCATTCACAGGAACAGTTTACGCATTGCAGACACGCACAATAGCAGGAGAGCTGTGAAAAGGTGAGTTAACCAAAAGCATCAATAGCAATTTAAAAGGAACAACCATGTGGAATTACTGTTCAAACCTGGTAATACACCATAATGCACAGAATTCATCTGCAGGGTAGAGCGCTGGAAGTGGGAAAGAAAGGAAGAAAGGAAGAAAGACTGAAAGAAAGAAAGAAAGAAAGAAAGACAGAAAGAAGGAAAGAAGGAAAGAAGGAAAGAAGGAAAGAAAAGAAAGAAGGAAAGAAAAGAAAGAAAGAAAGAAAGAAAGAAAGAAAGAAAGAAAGAAAGAAAGAAAGAAAGAAAGAAAGAAAGAA